>NC_083343.1:22216032-22492888 GCF_019175385.1 Lycium barbarum
TTTATTAAGAACTCATCTGTAGATTTGCATAGTATGAAACTTGAGAGAGAGAGAGAGAGATAGAGAGAGAGAGGGAGAAATGAAATGGTAGAAAAGTATGGACAGCATCAACTGACGGAGTACTCAAGTTGATGATGGCAATAGGTTTTGTAAATCTTGAGAATTTTTCTTTTTCATATTTTTCTTGACCAATCAGTATATTGTATTTTTCTTGAATTTTAGCGGGGAGACTAGTGTGTTGGCAATTCTGATGTCGTGTGTTGTGAGTTCTTGTAAATAATTTCTTTAGTTATGTGTGTAATCTAGAACTTGCCTGGCTAGTCTTACCTGCATTCTTAGGATTAGTTGAGCTGTGAATTGATCTTAGGCCTTGTTTGTGTTAGGAAGACCTTTAATCCTAAATATAAGCCAACTTGTAGATAAATATCCCTTGTTAGCCATTTTGAGACTTAAACCTGCTCTTTGACTAGCCGTAATAAGCCAATACCTATTCTGAATATCCGTCTCTTTCACCCGGTCCCCCCTTGACACTAAAACGATAAGAATTGAGGCTAAAAACCTAAGTTAGGGGTGATAGATGGAATAAGGGGAAAATGAGGCGTAAGCCTAAAGATAGGTAGAAGTGAATTGCCTAGTCATATGACATCGGTGTGGTAGAGTAGCAATATATAGAAATAGAGTAGAAATAAGACCACACCGAGGCAATAGGAAAAAAAAGGAGGAAAAAAGGGAACGAAACAAAAAGGGCGAAAAAGGTGAAAGAAAAAATAGTGTAGTGTTCAAAGAGGGTGAGTCACATTTATCCAAATATGCATCCTACCCGTCCCCAATCCTACATTACAACCCTGAAAAAGTCCTAATGGGATCACAGTCAAACTATCCAAAGTGTAGGGTACTGAAAATAAGGGCAAGCCTATGGCATTTGTATGCATAGCTAGAGAATTTCTTTATGAGTGTGAGTGTTTCTCTTCTCCTTAGTCTTCTGTCCCATTTTGTGTGTACATATGTCTTAGGACATTCTTTGGTCTTTGTGAGGGCATGAGAATTGGTTAAGTGACTGGTTTCTTATAATCTTGGTTCGTGTGTACTATGGTTTCTGTAATAACTAGATGTCATTAATTGAAGCCTCATTATTAGTTGTAATGAGTCCTTGATTGGTTTTGTCTTTTTAGGGGGGAGAGTCATTGTGATACGAGTGATATGCCGGTAGTTAATTGCCACAACCATTGTAGACAGTTTTACTTTGTGATATCGAGACATTTGTAGATTGAGTCTGTTAGTTGACTTGCTTGAGGACAAACAAATACTTTAAGTTAGGGGGTGTATATGTGCCGTGAAATTGTGGCACATCTAATTCTTTTTAACTTAAGTTTTACTTGTTTTCGAGTAAGTTCATGTTAGTTTAATGTGTTTTGTGTGTTGTGTAGGTATTTCGAACATAGAATGCTTGGCAAGTGAAAACAAGGGAATTAAGGTGTTCAGTATTGGTGTGCACTAAGTACGGATCGTCGTCATGTCGACGGTCCATTGTCTTAGTCGTTAAAATGAAAGGAGAGTTCCTACAACTAAGGAAGGTCGATGAGATGTAGAACTGGTAAATTGACGGACCGTCAACACGCTCAACGGTCCATCGAGTTGCAGCATCAACATACATCATGCAGATGGAAAAGTGTCATCAGACCGTCGGGTTGCACTGTCGACATGATCGATGGTTGTCGATGTGCAAAGACAGTTGAGGTTCTGCGATGTGAAATTTTGTCATTTGATCGTCGTCATGCACCGTCAACATGTCGGCGACTGCCAAAGCACAACGACGACCCATCGAGTTGTAAGCTAACCTGGAGCTGGGTTGGGACTAATTGAGCGTATCATACTTGCATTAACAACATAAATTAGTTTTGATGATTTTCCCATGTCCTATATTTGATAACACGTCCATCAAGCTAAATAATCCGATAAAATTCCTCTCAGCTCAACTAGTGCGACGCTACTGGTTTGAGGCGAAAACTGTACGAGTTCCACTATGGCGGGCAGAGGGATGCCTTTGCGAGACCGCCATGGCATGAGGTATTCTGCCATGACGACAATCCATTTCTCTAACCCTCTTTTGCCATAGCGCATGCAGGCATGCTGTGGCGGGATCGCCATAGCGGATGGGTGCTGCCATGGCGAACCCCTCTTCAACCCCGAGATAGACTTGGATTTTTTTTTATTTTTCCCAGCAATTTTTGACCCAAAATCAGTGTATTTCCCCTAGATCATCTGATATTCAAGCATGCATGTTGTTATTCTTTGTAGAACATGGTTTCGAGCAACAAAACACCCAAAAATTATAAAGGATTCACCTCAACCACCATGAACACCTACCCCTATGTTCTTCAAGTTTTCAACACCTATTTCGAGCAAATCTAGTGCATTGCTCGGTTGGGAGTCTTTTATTACGATAATCAACAACAAATTTTCAGATTATACCATTACCCACTATCAAAACCCACAAACCAAAATTTCAAAATTTATTCTATAAATCTCAACTTTAGGCATGTATAGATGTGTATTTCAACACTATAGTTTCATTCTAGGTTATTAAAAGCAATTTCGTACCTTTTTATTAAGATTCGGAGGGAGACTTGAAGTTGATGAAGAGACCCTTTTTGTACCTCTTGCCTTGAGAGTTTTTGGTAGGGAAACTATTTTTGTTAGTGTGAGAGTAAGAGTTGGGGTGAAGGGAAGTTTTATTTAGAGTAGGGGGAAGTTCTAAGGGTCTACGCTGGGGGATGAGGGGAGGAATTATCGGGTAGTGGGGAATTTGAAGTGGGTCAGGAGAGGGAGTAGACCCTCTGTATATATTTCTGATTTTCCCGACTTTTTCCATGGCGCGTCCTCCATGGCAAGCATTGCCACGACTAGCTTTTCCTTTTCCCACGGGCCGCTATAGCGGTAAGCGTTTCACCAAAATGGGTCCACCAGTGCACTTGAGTGTTCCACGATGGCGAACCCCTCGATGTTATTTCCTTATGTGATGCTTAGTATGCTATGATGATATTAAGCCTCATCCCAGTTATTATTCCACTCGAGCGAGTTGGTCGGACCAACGATACTCCCATGCCCTATGATTCGGACCATATCATGAGATTAGAGGAAATATTTTATTATCAACTAGTGACCACCATAAGTATGAGAGCTTATAGAAACCCAAGGTTGGTAGTCAGAGATAATCAATGAAACCGCGATCAGTGGAAAATTCACCGCTCCCGACACATGAATGCCTTAGACGCTTCTCGACATAACTAACAACATGAACCTTGATTAAAGATCTTTCAAATTGTAAATTCTCCAAAAAGTTCTCATTTCTGAATTTTTGTTGTCCCCAACTGTCTACTTCTCCATATGTGTACCAGCCCAGTTAAGCGCCTATGCATTCTGCTCCATTCGAGGATAAACGGTTGTTTAACTGGTATCTTATGTAACGACCAGATATAATTGGTGTATGGTCATTATGGGTATTTTCAAACCTTTGCCTAAGGCAATCCTTGTACAAGATCATATCAATGATTTTTTGCATAACTTCTAGTTGCACTTCTACCCTAAGCCTCGGCGGGACACAACGCTTCCGCCATGGTGATAATCCTTCCGCCACAGTGGAATAGCAGGACCAGAATTTCTATTTTATTCCGAAACTTTGAATCCTTTGTCCCATTTTCCAAAACCTAAGTTCTAGGGCTAATAGGGGCAGTTTCTAAGATATCTTGTGAGATTAACCCTTGGGGATAAGTCTTCTTCCTTTATTTTGGTCTTCCTTTCTAGTAAAGTCCTTAGCTATTTAATGGGGGAAAAGGTCAGGAAAAAGGGATCAATGAACTTTAAATTATTTCACAAATCTTTGTTAGGAGAATTTTGGGTATTTTGATTAACTTTTCCCGAATCGATCCTTTTTCCGATTGGTTGGGTGTTGTGGTATTTTACTTACTTAGTAAATGATGTTTGCTAGACTACCCTCGTTCTAGGACATTTGGCTACAAAAGGATAGAATAGAGTAGTTCGTGGCTCTTGTTCTGCATTCGAGGTAGGTTACGGTTTACTTGAGTTAGACTTTGATTAGTGAAATGTATATGTAATAGAATTGATGAAAGAACTCATGATTAGGTCTTCGGACACGACGTCTGATTGGATATTACTCAGGTTGGTATGACTTCTGATTATGTAGGCTTATCGCCATTACTTTATGTATTTGACCATGAGGTGTATTTTCTTGTGGGATTCATTCTATTTTGAGCTGATTTATCTGTATTATGATTGGCATTTGATTTCATTTATTTATCACGCTTACTTATGAGTTGGTGCTTCTTATTGGGGTTTTGAACTAGAACTATATCTTGAGACTCATCTTGTGTACAAACATGTATATGTATGGCACATTTAACGGGGTGCTGATGCAACCTATTATGAACTCGTGATCAGAGCTCTGTTTCGGTAAGAGTAGACTCGTTATCCGATGTCTGTTTCGGAGTGGGTCTCTTTCTCTTTGGTTCTTCCAAGTTTGAAAATCATCAAAACATATCATTTATTTCCCCCCTTTTTGATGATGAAAAATTTGGAGACATTGTTTGCATATTTTTCCAATTTTGTTCCCTTTTTCCCTTTTATTGTCTTCCCCCATTTGGCATCATCGAAAAGAGGGAACTTGTAGAAGGTCAGCTAGCTGATAAGCCTAACTCCAAGTGATCTCTTTCAAGGCGATTCCTGCGTAGTGCCTTGGTGAAGATGTCTGCTACATGGTCCTCTATCTTTAATAATCAGCATTTAGCAAATAGAATGATAGAGGGACCAGGTTCCTTCATGGTCAGTCCATCGATATCTTCAGAGGCCTAATATCCACTTCTTTGTTGCAGCATTAGGAATGCTTGATATACCATCAATTGTTCAGCTTCGAGTGGGGTAATGGAGAGGCAAGGTTCCTTTATGCCTTCTGGAGATTCTACTGCCTTTTCTTTATTGCAGGGACCAGGTCTCTTTCTGTGCCACATTTTCAGCTCATGAGAGGGTGTCTTATCAATTTTTACCATGGTCAAGAATGTGTCCTTTCTTGCCATTTTGAAAAGACACACTCCCTCCTTGGTAGGCCTTGAGTGAGAGGAAATCATCCACTCTTTCAGTTATATGCTTTGAGCAGTCATTATCCAAGTAAACATTTTTCTCGTTGACTGCCTCCTCTCACTCCAGCTTTCTCCCTTTTCTAGGGACCAGGTCGCTCAACTCAGGGTTTCTACTTAATCGTTGGACCTGCCACAGAACCAGCCTCACAACTCTTCATAGAGCATAAGGGCCATCACAAATAATTTCCTACAACTTAGATCGTCAGCAATGATAGATTTATGTCTTCTTCCCTTCCACCATCCATAATATTCTTCTATTAAATTTTGGGGGTCTTGTGTAGATTGTCTTTTCTCTAATTTAGGTGAGCTAGCCATGATGTATATCTTTTCTAGGTGTTAACCTTTTAGAAAGAACCGGCTCTGATAACAATTGTTGCAGGTTATACGTCTACCAAACAGTATATGAGGCACCTGGTCGTGTACTAGTTCTCTTATGCAATGCAGTACGAGAATCAACACAAGATTTTTATATGAAAAACGCTTTGCTCAAGGGATGAAAAACCATGACCTATCCCTGTAGGATTTCAACTCCACTAGCTTAGAGTACCACTCAAGAGCTTGTTGCAGTAACCTTGAGAATTTTGGACACCTACAAACAATATTTTTTCACCGAAGAGTAGGTTTACCGTTTAAACACAAAAGAACAAAGGCTCAACAACCTAAGGACCTAAAACATATTCAGTTCTGGACCTAGTCCTTCGGATTGTTGTGGCTCTGTTCTTGAGAAACACCTTGAAAGGTGGAAACTTGCACTTTGGACTTTGGATGGAGCAATTTTTGGATTGTGCAAGAATGCTTCTTTATTTGAGCGTGTGTTCCATATGTAAAGGGAAGGGGGAGAAAAGGTGACAGCCCATTAATCCTCTATAGCCGTAAATCGGCTGCACTGCTACAATATCGGTTGCTTTACAGATGTAGAATTGACTTTTCAACACTCCAGTGACCTGGTCTATCACCTGGAAGAACCTGGTCCATCATCTGTTCTTGTACGAGTTGCAACATGTCTGCTACTCTACTGTTCTGCTACTACAATGTCAGTCTCTTTATAGCTGTACAGTTGACCAGTCAATAGCTGGGGACCTGATCTCATCAAGAACCTCTAAATCTGTACCTGGTCCTTCATATATGAATATATCCTGCTGGGAACCTGATCTCATCTGGTCCCTCTGAAAGCATATCTGGTCCTTCATATATGAACATAACCTGCAGCTTGTGTAGTAACTGATTGCATCTGATTCTTTAAGGAGCATGTCACCATAGTAGCATATGAGATATTTGGTTCCTTAGGATTCCTTAGGATTTGTCAAATCATCAAAACATAAGGTATCATATCATTGACCCTTATAAGAAATCGTGGAATATAGTTTATATCACTGTTTATATCATCTAGAAGTGTTGGTTATCACTTTCTAGGATAGAAATTTATTAACTATTGTGAGAATTATGTATTGAGACTTAAGGTTCCATCCACAATGTGGATTTTTCCTAAAATCTGATTTGAAAGGTTTAAAATGATTAGAAACCTATAAATTGGAGGATTATGATTGTTGGGATTGAGGGTAGGATAAATTAACCATTAAATTCAAGTTTCGCCATTAGAATGGTTACGAGTATTTTGGGGTACATTTTCCCATCTGTTGATTAGATGGTCTATTGCTTATGTAGCTTTATATTTCTAGACTTTGAGCATTCCGAGGTGTTACGAAAGGAGAAAGCTCTAGCGGAGTATCTTGCATTGTTCCAGCTTTCATTTGAGGTAGTTTATGGTTTACTTGAATTAGACTTGATCAGTTGATTGCATATGTAGTAGAATTGATGGGAGAAAGCATGATTTGGTCTTCAGACATGACATCTGGTTGGATATTACTTAGGGTGGTATGATTGCTAATTATGTGGGCTTGTCGCCATTACTTTAAGTACTGAACATGAGATGTATTTGTTGTGATATGGGAAGGAAGGAGTTGACATATATACTCTTATTCTTGATTGATATGACTTATTCATTTATGTTGATATTGCGTTGATTTATCTGAGTCTTGTTGTGATTCGTGGCATAGTGCCCAGTATTACTTGACATTAATATTATTGACTAATCATGTTTCATACTGAGTGTTGAACTGGAAATACATTTAGATTCATCTTGTGATCAGATACAGAAATATATGTAAGGCGCATCTGACTAGAGGTGAGGATGTGGCCTAGTTTAAGACACATTTGACAGAGGGTGAGGATGTGGCCTAGTTATAGACTGTGATCCGAGGTCAGTTCCGGAGCGAGTGGTATATAGACACCATGGGTCCCCTGCAGGTCATGACTAATGAGCAAAAATACCCTTAGCATGTGTGTACGGTTGAGATACTATCATTGGTTGCATTTCATTACATTGGCTATTACCTTATTTTTGTGGTTGGCAGATGATTTCTTGTTGATACTATTTCATTGTTCTGTTGTTTTGCCTATCTGCTGATACTATTTGATTGTTGTGTTGTTTTGCCTATCTGCCTATTCTGTTGATTTTACAAATGTATGCATGATTATAATTTTAGGCAGCCTCTGATATCTACCGGTACATAGTGTTTGTACTGATACTACCTTGTGGTACCCTTTTGAAGTTCAGATTGCGTGCCGGAGACTTTTTCCAGACCTCGCATTTAGCCTGAGGCCATTTCCTATTCAGATATAAGGGCGAGCTCCTATGCATGCCATGCCGCCTGAAGATCTACCTTTATGGATGTGTATTTCATTTCTTAAAACTTATGCTATTTCTGACAGTTATTTATTCTTAGACAACTTTATGTTTTAGAGTCCTTGTATGATGACTTACGGATCATTCGGGTTGTAATAGTTAGAATTGCGTACTTTTATTTTATTATGGCATGACTAGATAGTTTTATGATTATCCCCATTGTTATTGATTATAGTTGGTTAAATGAATGATAATTTTGTTAAGGGGATGGTCCACCCACCAGAAGGGCTAGTGTGGGTGCCATCAAGACGGATTTTTTCATGATAGTCGTGTTTTGGGAATGAGTTAGTGAAAAAATAGCATTATAGTGGTGTCTGAGGCCCGCTGTGATGGCCCCTTGTGCGCTGTAGCGGATCCACCTCGTGAGGCCAAGTTCGCTATGGCGGTTGAATGGATTAGTTGTACTCCGCTCCAGCGGACGGAACTTTGCTGTAGCGGACTCACTGCGGCGGGAGGTAAGTTGTAGGAGCAGTTCCGCTGTATTAGACCATTGACTGCTGCGGCAGGTGACATGGACCAGAACCCTATTTAATGCTAAGTAAAACCCTTCATTTCCTATTCCCACATTTATTGTTCCTAAGTGACTTTAAGGTAGAATGAAGAGGTTCTAAGTAGATTTCTCTTAAGGGTAAGTTCTCTAACCTTGATTTCATTCATTTACCATTCTTAAGCATGAATCCACGATAGAAAATCTATAGAAACTTAAGGAAGAAGATGGGTTTTGACACTGACTTCATTATTTGATACTTAGTCTTTCAATATGAGATTTGTTGATTGATTTTACTAATCTAAGCATAGAATTTGATGAATTAGTGACTAATAGGCTTGAATCCTCCATTATAGTTGATGAATTGAAAGTTAGGGTATATACCCAAATTGGGGGTTTTGACTTGAATGATGAAATTGACCTATTCTTGAGTTAATTTAGCAATTGAGGAGTAGAATTGAACTTATAGAACGTTGGGATACCAATCCCACCTTTGAAATACTTGTTTTACCTTTGTGGGCCCATTTCCCCCCTTTTTCCATAGTTGTTTTTTTATTCGAACGATAGTATAGCAATATGGGTATCGTTGTTCCTCATTTCTAACTTAGAATTCGATAATGGACTTTGAGTACTTGGAGACTCTCCGAAAAGGCAAGGCAAAGATTTGATTGTTCGTGGCTCCAGCTCGGCAGTCAGTTAGGTTATGACTTAGTTTCTGGTTAGACTTCGGTTGGCGAAGCATATGTAGAGATAGTGATTTTCGGAGAAAGCATGTTATGCCTTCGGGTATGAGGTTGGGATGGATTCCTCGGGTTTGGTATTGTTGACTGATTTGCAGGCTTGTCGCCTCTTTGTGATTGATTGGCTTGTTACCAAGTGCGTGATATTGGACTTGTACTTAGTTGTCATATTGTGATTATGATACAGTTGTCTCTCACTTATCTAGACATTATAATGGAACGAGGAAAGGACTTGACTTGATATTGATATTGTGATATGTGTCCATGTGTGGCACGATTGGGATTGATATGATACACTTGACATTGTTACTTGCATTGCATTCATCCTCATTTTCATGAAACATTGATATTACCTGTGATTGGTGTTGATGATGATAACTGAGAAGGAAACAAGCATGATTCTTAGGACATATTTGATAGAGTAGCCATCTTAGCTATCTCTGGGTTGTGTGCGGAATGGCTAGCGGTGTGGTTGGTGTTGTGGAGTCATCTCTGGGTTGTATACGGAATGACCAGTACATGGATTTCGAAAGTCCCCTGTAGGTCATAACTATCGAGATGTGGCGGTATTCCGTCCATATAATGTGTGAATGGAAACTACATTTGGCCAGTGCATTGCATATCATCACATTTCACTAGCATTGCATTCCTTATCATTGTATAGTACATTTCCTCTTGATTACTTGGTTGATGATTCATTTGAGTTATTGCGTAAGGTGTTTACTTAGAAACTTGATGTACTCGAAGCTTAGGGACTTTCACCTAGGATATGACTTGATACTGTGTCACGACAAAATTTAGGTAAGTCATGCAGGCGCCTACTTTTTCCCACCTCGGTAGGCGAACCCTTATCCCAATAATCTTAAATACATGAAATAATAAATAAGCAGAAGAGATAGAAATACGCAAGTTTGACATAATAATAGATAGAATATGTGGAAATACGTCCAACCACCCAAAGTCTGGTCTAATCCATACAATAGCCTCTAACTAGACACTATAAGCCTGAAAATAATAAAATGCATCAAAAGTCTGAATATGTCCCGGAATATGAAGTAAGACACAAATAAGAGAAGAATCTCCAAGACCGCGGATGTCCCCGTGCCTTCCTTGTAAGATTCTAAGCAGAAACTCTAGTAATACTATCAGCCACAAGAAGCAGAGGTCGATCCTACCTGGAACTCTGCATTCATAAAAGAATGCAGGAATTGCAGGTGAGTAAAAACAACAAGTACTGGTAGGTATCGTAGGCCGACTAAGTTTAGCTAACATATATAAAGGTAATAAAGTAAGATAAATAGGTAAATCAACTAGGTATAAGTCAAATACGAGCCAGAATCCAAGTGCACGTCATCACCTATGTTTAGCATCTAAACCCAAATGTGCCAAGTCTCAAAATACTCAGTCCCAATCCGTATATCACAATTACATCACAAGAATATCACAATAGAAACCATACTGCAATTCAATGCAATAATGTATGAAATGTGAATGCCATGCATGTGCTGTGTACACATGTACTCCGATGATGGAACATCACATCTCGGTAGCATAATCCAGGGGTACCCGCAAAGTCCATGTACTGAAACCTCGGAATTTTGGCAAAGACCTCGGCAATCGCTACCGTGTATATGCAGTGATACACATGTACTCCGATGATAAAACATCGCATCTCGGCAGCACAACCCATAGGGGACCCGCAAAGTCCATGTACCTCACGGTTCTGGCAACAACCTTACCTCATAATTCCAGCAGCAACCTCGGTAATCGCTACACACAACCTCGATTTCGGGATAACCATCAGACATCGGTCCTCACGTCACTCTCATCCAACTAAGCCTGGCTCATAGCAGTGTTTCCTCATGTATCATCAATTTATCAACAATATATCATGAAGGACGAGAATGCATGCAATGTACGAGTTCAATGTCAATAATTAAGTCAATATCACTAGTACCACGCATCGGCACACTAACAATATCACGAAAAGGCTACACAATAAGCCATAATAGAACACAGTCCTCTTATCATATGTCAACAAGTAAGATACTACAATATCAAGGTAAAGATATATCAATAGTCTCCAAGATCCAATCAAGAAGAACATCAAACAACCCTACTTTTATTCAAGATCCAAATCTAGTATTTATGAGCTAGAAGGGTGAAATTAGGAACCTAAAGGTTCCAACATGAAATTAAAGCTCGAGGTGATCAATTCCCATTAATAGCAAGCTAGAATAATCAACAATTTACTCAATTTCGGATTCTATGCAAAAATCCCAAATTTGGGTATAATTCCTAACCTTAAATCCACAAATTAAGCTTTGGAAATGGAAGACTCAAGTTACAAAAGCTAATACCTATCAATATCAGGACAACCCAAGCTAAATCCACCAAATAAACAAGGTTTTATCATCATAAGATCATTAGAGAAGAAAATGCGCTAAACCCCCCTTTTGTTCATACCATTTACGAGAAATCTAGGCATGAATTATTGATTAGGAAGAGCTAATGAATGATTTATAGATAAGATTGTCACCTTAGAGAAGAAATTAGTGAAAACCCCCCATAATCACCTCCTTAAGCCTCAAGAACAGGTATAGGAAATGACTTAATGTCTATGGGTTTTAACACATTAAAAGGCCTCTGACTCAACTATTACCGCTTTTGCGGCGTCGGGACCGTTGTGGCTATCCCACCTCGACGGTCACACAGATCACTGTGATGGTCGATCTACAATAACACTTAGCCACTGTGACGGCTAATCCTACCGCTATTGCAGTGACTCTGAGGCAGTACTGGTGCCACTATAGTGGGCACCAGAACTAGAATTCCCCCAAAATAGTCCCAATCAAAACCTGAAATCTGAACTACCACCCGAGGCCATCTGCTCACATACCACATGCACAACAACACATAAAACACTCTACGAATGTACTCGTGGCCTTGAAATTCCCAACGGAGGTCTCGTTGACCAAGTCAACACCCGATGCCTCAATTCTAACTTTCCAACCCAAGTCCCAAAATGCACCCGAGTGCATTGGGAACCGAACTAGTTATTCACACAAGTTCTAAATGACCATCTGGACCTCTCGGGATTGACAAATTTTCAAAAAAGATCCGTTTACCCAAAAGTCAACTATAAGTCAAATGGTTTTAACTTAAAAACAAAGTTCCCCAAAACATACCCTAATGAAGTTCGATGACCTCGAGAAGTATGCCGACGGTCCCCGCTAGTCAAATATGAGCTAATAAATCTCTAAAAGGGATCAAAAGGGTCGGAAACACAATAATGACCAAATGGGTCTTTACATCAGATAGCAATTAAATAATCGCTCGTCCTCGAGCGACAAGGAAGAGAATAGGGAAAGATACCTGAGCCAGCAACAACTTGGGATATCTCAACACATATCGTGCTTCTCCTGCTAGGAAAGATTCTCATCAAATAAAATTGAATCCCAACGGATGATATAGGTACCATCAGAATGGTACTTCTTCAACATAGACACAGGAAAGACCGGATAAACACCTGACAGGCTTGGTGAAAAACTAAGTCATAGAACAAAGTATCAAACAACGGATAGTCTCAAACTAACAAATACACCTCGGGCTCACTTTCCCTCCTTCCCACATCGCATTACACCCTATATAGGTGTGACCTTCAGAAAATCCTACTCGCTCACTTTACCAGTCACAACTTTCTATACTTATCAGAAGCTTTAAGTCTCACATCCCTGTATTTGAATTTCCTTAACAAATGATCATCGAATAAATGAATTGCTCTACTCGAATTCTCTGATTTGATAAAACTGCAGCTCTGAACGCGATCAATAGGCCCCGCAAACACTTTCCCAAACCAACGAAATCCTTTAAAACATGGTCATAAATCATAGCCCATTTTGAGCTGATAAAGTACTCTGATTCCGCTAACCTTTCTTTCACACTTAATAAAGTCGTTTCTTGTACGGCGATTCCTTCGAAACACATGAACACACATACCAAAACTCTGAGACCGTAACTTACTCTCGCCAGAAAGAATCCTTGATTCATCTGAGATCCTTGTGCAATTCCCTCAAAACTAATCTTACTGACAGCCAACTTGGCTAGTTCCAAGTCTGCTTAAACCTTAAAATCACAATACAGGAACCATACTACTGAATATCTCATCGAGCAAAGTCCGTTGGAACCCAACCGATCACTATAAAGACCTTTCGAACAACAGTTCCTCCTTAAATCTATACTAAGCTCATTGTATACCATTATTCTGTCCAAGTAACTGTACTAAACAAATGTCATCAAATCCACTAGAAAATCCTGACAAAGCTCTGTAAATCAATCTGTCATACCTCAAATCTGAGCCAAAATGCTTTGAATCCTCAGATATGTTCCTGGAAGTATAATCATAGACCTTTAAGCTTAACTCGAACAACACTGACCTTGAATGAATGCACAACTCTCGAATATCACCAATAATCATTAGAACTGACTCCGAATTTCGAAACTAATCTCATCATAGCACGCATAACAAATCCTGTCTGTCACTCTCGACTCCACAAGTTGAGTCCTATCCAAGTTATCAACTTAGTAACGAAGAGCTAAACTTTACGATTCCAATCTTCATGCTTCTTAACCTTTACCAGACATACAAATCCAATACAACCCCAAACTTTTGGCTCAAACCAAAAGCCTCATATAATAATTATTTAATCATCGAACCTCTCATTGCATCATCTGGATATGCCATAATTTTTTTGAAAGTATCCAATATTATAAGTGCCGCTCTAAATCTCACGCAATTGCTGTCCGTAATATCTAAAATCGTTTACCCAAACTGTCCAATCAATATTACTTGCAATCGTACTGTATTACCACAAGTAAGGTCCCACCCCGTAAAATATACTCTAGCCTCATATAATAGGAATTCCAAAAATCTTTCCTTTTAAAGCACGCTAACTCATCTACTGTAGAATGTTATCAACTTTCCAATAGTGTACCACCAAGCCATTTCTTATAAATCTCCACATGTCGGTTCACTGAAATATGCTTATTACTAGCTGCCGATCACGAATCTCACAGAATTTTGCTCATATCACGTAGTCCATTTCTGTATACTTCCTTCCTTAAGCTCATGCAACAATCACAACTCATCTGAATATGCAAGACAATGATGCCACCATCTAAATGGACTCAAGTAATCCCAAGGTGTACCTTATTCTTATCAACTCTCGATCAACTATACCTTTTTGACTCTTCAATTCCCCAATTGCTATCCGTTCACTTATACCGCCATCGTCTGACCATTACTCAAACCCACTCAGTAGTCGATCACATAACCATAAGTCTCGTACACTAACTAAATAACATCTGGAGGTAATAGTAGGCCACAGCTCTATCCATTATAGTTTCCTTAACGCTTACCACTCTAAACTAAACACTTCCCAAATCTCACGTATCACATAACAGTCTTACTAATATCCTTATGTATCTCACCGAAACATTCTTGCTCGAGTTGCCTTACTCAATTTTTTAAATGTATACCGAACTTAATTTAGTTAACCCACTATTGATCTACCATTTTAAGTACTCAAGTTTTCTAATCCCTTACTCAAATCGTTAATGCTACTAGTCCTTGAAAAATCACCTTTTACCTCAATTATCGAATTTGAACACCTCTAACCACTCGCACGCCAATCCATTTTTATTCAATCACATGAGCTGAGTAATAACACCATTAGTAGCGGGATCTAGTCAATTTTACACAATGAATGCAAAGTTCCCAGCCTCAGTCCATCACTGACCTCTATTAGTCTTTGACATAACCGAATATACCATCTCATCCATAAACTCTCAAGGCCACTTTACACTGTAGAATCGCAACCAAGCTCTCACATCACTAATTCTTGTTTGAACTTCATGGTATAACGCCCCGCAATCCAAACACAACTTACGCACCCATAATTGAAGTAATTTCCATCTGCCGATTACTAGTTCCTCAAAAGTCTACAACCCAGTCAATTTGCCAATCAAATTATGTGCCCATAGCATTCAGTTAATAACAGAGTAGTCCTTAACATCAACGATCTTATATCAAGAATAACGTTTAGCACTAGTTGCAACCTTATCTTGACAACCATATTAGATACTAATTTTTTTCCTTATCAATCTCACGAAAATTACTCATGTCTAAGATATTCTATGAAGTCTTGCTTCACAACATGCTTTCCACATAATTCTTCCTTCATGTCCTTATTGTCAACTTCTTTTCTTTATTACACGCAATCACAATACGTTTGCCCAATTCGATTGACATTACCGAACTTACACTTGTTCTCATATACCGAAGTCTACTACTCTACCGTTGCTGAATCGTCGACCCACCATTGGTACACTAGAGCCACGCACACTATCATAAAGCCTTGACGAACCTGAAGTCAAACTGATCATATCATCGAGCAACCATTATTGTTAAGCCATCAATGGACTTTGTCACTTCCGAGCAACCTAACGGTGAAGCATGGAGACCCTATAACCCTCTGAACTATCTTTCCTATTTCTCATTAACTCTCATAATAAAAGAATCTAATAGCAACTTCACACAACAACTGAGTGTAATTGCGACTCCTCACCATCGAATCCTTAGGCCATAACTACATACTGAACTTGATCACATGCCCGAGTTAGAATAACACATCTCGTACCACAACACAACACGTCATAGATCAACCATTCGCATAGGACTTTAAGGATGGATTGTAATCTTCCAAGGATGACAAAGATAAGAAGGTTCAGATACCAATTGGAATCGACTAGATATTAGTTTGAATAAAGTCTCACACGAGAATGAAAGAATTTGAAGTTTGCTAAATGTCTTATAGGCTCTTGCAGATAAGTACAGAGCTTATCGTACCGATTCATAAGACTCTACTAGACACGCTCTTGTATTATTGACCGGGTAAGCTAGGGCTCTGATACAAACTTTTCATGACCCAATTTAGGTAAGTCGTGCGGGCACCTACTTTTCCCCCCTTGGTAGGCGAACCCTTATCCCAACAATCTTAAATACATGAAATCATAAATAAATAAATAAATAAATAAATAAGCAGAAGAGATAGCAATACGCAAGTCTGACATAATAAATATGCAGAAATACGTCAAACCACCCAGAGTCTGGTCTAATCCATACAAAAGCCTCTAACTAGATGTTACAAGTCTGAAAATAATAAAATACATCAAAAGTCTGAATATATCTCAGACTATGATGTAAGACATAAATAAAAGAAGAAACTCCAAGGCGGAAGACATACCCATGCTCACCCTGTAAGTCGCTAAGCAGAAACTCTAGTAATACTATTAGCCACGAGAAGCAGAGGTCAATCCTACTTGTAACTCTGCATTCATAAAAGAATGCAGGAAGTGCAGATAAATTCAAAAAACAAGTACTGGTAGGTATCATAGGCCGACTAAGTTTAGTTAACACATATAAAGGCAATAAAGTAAGATAAACATGTAAATCAACAAGGTATAAGTCAAACACAAGCCAAAATCCAAGTGCACGTCATCACCTATGTTTGGCATCTAAACCCAAATGTGCCAAGTCTCAAAATACTCAGTCTGAATCCGTATATCACAAATGCATCACAAGAATATGACAATAGAAGCCACAGTGCAATGCAATGCACTAATGTACAAAATACGAATGCAATGCATATGTTGTGTACACATGTACTCCGATGATGGAACATCACATCTAGGTAGCATAACCTAGGGGGACCCGCGAAGTCCATGTACAGAAACCTCACGATTTCAGCAAAGGCCTCGGTAATTGCTACATTGCATACGCACTGATACACATGTACTCCGATGATGGAACATCACATCTCGGCAGCACAACCCAAGAGGGACCTTCGAAGTCTATGTACCTCACGGTTCTAGCAACAACCTCGGTAATCAATACCTCATGATTCCAGAAAAAACCTCGGCAATCGCTACGCACAACCTCAATTCTGAGATAACCATCAGACATCGGTCCTCACGTCTCTCTCATCCAACTGAGCCCAGCTCATAATAGTGTTTCCTCATGTATCATCAATGTATCAACAATATATCATGAAGGATGAGAATGCATTCACTGTATGAGTTCAATGTCAATAATCAAGTCAATATAACCAGTACCACGCATCAGTACACCAATAATATCATGAAAAGGCCACACAATAAGCCATAATAGAACACTGCCCTCGTATCAGACGTCAACAAGTAATATACTACAATATAAAGGTCAAGATATATCAATAGTATCTAATATCTACTATCTCCACGTGGCATCAAGCCAACAACAATCTCACAAGATCCCAACACAACAGGGTGGCTAACCTCAATCATACGACAGGGCCCAACTTAAGACAATATCCAACCCAACTTCATACCTGAAGGTTTACATGCTTTCTATGATAATATCATCTAAATATATGCTTTTCTAAATGAAGTCTCACCATAAGGTACACCGTAACCTACCTGGAAGGCCGAATAGTAACAACACCAACAATCACTCCTTAGACTTCCCTTTCCTTTGAGCCTCGAGATAAAGAAAGTCTAGGCACATTCAAATCAAGAAATTAGAATCAAGAAGAACATCAAACAACCCTACTTCTATTCAAGACCCAAATCCCCAACCTATGGAATAGGGTTTATGAATTAGAAGGGTGAAATTAGAAACCTCAAGGTTCCAATATGAAATTAAAGCTCCAGGTGATCAATTCCCATCGATAGCAAACTAGAATAATCAACAATTTACTCAATTTCGGATTCTAGGCAAAACCCCCAAATTTGGGTATAAACCCTAACCTTAAATTCACATATTAAGCCTTGGAAATGGAATACTCAAGTTACAATAGCTAATACCCGTCAGTATCAGGCCAACCCAAGCTAAATCCAAAAAACAAATAAGGTTAAATCATCATAAGATCATTGGAGAAGAAAACCCGCAAAACCCCTCTTTTGTTCTTATCATTTAAGAGAAATCTAGTTATGGATTATTGATTAGGAAGAGCTAATAAATGATTTAGAGACAAGATTGTTACCTTAGAGAAGAAATCAGTAAAAACCCTCCAAAATTGCCTCCTTAAGCCTCAAGAACGAGAATAGGAAATAACTTAATGTCAAAGGGTTTTAACACATCAAAAGGCCTCTGACTCAGCTATTACCGCTTCTGCAGCATCGGGACAGCTGCGGCTGTCTCGCCTCGACAGCCACACAGACCGCCCTGACGGTCAATCCACAATAACACTTGGCCACTGTGGCAACCCATCCCACCGCTATTGCAGTACAGCCGAATGCCGCTATAGCAGGCACCAGAACTAGAATTCCCCTAAAATAATCCCAATCCCAACTCGAAATTCGAACGTCCACCCGAGGCCATCTTCTTACATACCACATACACAACCACACATAAAAGCACGCCATGAATACACCTGTGGCCTCGAAATCCCCAACGGAGGTCTCGTTGACCGAGTCAACTCCCGATGCCTCAATTCCAACTTCCTAACCCAAGTCCCAAAATGCACCCGAGTGCATTGGGAACCGAACTGATATGCACACAAATTCTAAATGACCATTCGGACCTCTCGGGATTGATTATTTTCCTAAAAAGGTCCGTTTACCCAAAAGTCAACTATGAGTCAAATGGTTTTCACTTAAAAGCCTAATTCCCCAAACATCTCCTAATCAAGTTTGATAACCTCAGGAAGTGTGCCAACGGTCCATGCTTGTAAAATATGAGCTAATAAATATAAAAAAAGGATCAAAAGGGTCGGAAATGCGAGAACAACCAAACGCGTCATTACATACTACTATAGTTGAGTTATTGTTCTTAGACTGTGCTGTGTTTGTACTTGATTTTGAGCATGTCTATTCTTCAGTTTCTTCCTTTATATATGTTAGCTAACTGTTGTCAGCCTATGATACCTACCAGTACATAGTGTTTGTACTGATACTACCCTGATGCATTTTTTTGTGAGTGCAGAGTACGTGACAGGCTCTACTTTCACCCTTCATGACTGATACCCGAGGCCCTACTTGCAAGTATCTATGGTAAGCATCTGATGAGCTTCTACCCAGAGACTCATTTATCCTGTCGTGATATTCTTCTATTCAGACAATTGTTTACTTAACTTATGGACTTTTATATTTTGACATTTATGTAGTCGTCCTTTTACGAGTCAGACCAGTTCCTTGGGGATTGTATTCGTATTTTCGCACCTACGTTATTTATGATTTACACTTACTATTTAATTTGTTCTATGTAATTTGCTACTATTGGATTAATGATTAAGGGACGGGTTCGTGCACAAAGGTAGAAAATTGTAAGTTCCCACACGATAGTGATTTTGGATCATGACATAAGTAGAGTTAATATGAGAGTTTTTCATTGGTATGAGATACTTGGAATTTTATTGAAAGCAGAACAAAAGCACTAAACAAGAGTTTAGTTTCTTCGGCGATGATTGAGATTTTTTGACAGGATGGCATATCATCTAGGCATTGCTATAAGGATCCTTCAGCTTTCCAGCACGCCCACCATAACATGCAGCAGTACCAGCATCACCTTCAGTGATTTCGTCCTCAGAAATAGCACTAGTAGAAATAGCCTCGGCTATAGAAGCGTCAACATTCCCAGTCTCCAAGCAGAAAACACAACCTGTCGAAGAAGTGTCATAGAAACAATAGAGTCTTCATTAGTAAGATCAGTTACATGGAAAGCAAATGAGCCAATCAACTTGTTCTGACTTCTGTTTTGTAGAACGTTACGACGTTGTTTTCTTTCCGTGCTTTAACAAACAACTTTAGCACCACCGATGTGAAGACGACACGTTTCACCTTTTTAGAGGCTCTGTTTTATGCCTCGGTAACTGAGCGTCCTTTTTGTGGTTCAACTTCAACCATTGTAGTTAAAACCCTAAGAGAGAAAAGGAAACGTAAAGGAGAAGAAGAAGGAAATAATGGAGAAATGCAAAGTGAATTGGGAGAAAAGTAATTTCATTAATAATATTATCATCTGTACAATTCTTTATACAGCTTGTGCATACAATGAGAGCCATCGGCCTTATAACATCACCAGTGACCACAATACGATATATAAATTACAAGATAGCTGACATTGCATACTCCGAGTTGTACAACATCACTGATCTTATACTGTTAATGATATAAATTATGATACGCATGATTATTTAACACATCGCCTATTGCCTTTCTCTCTCCCTTCGCAGTGAGATGCCCTTCCTCACCCCATTCTTGATCCTCCATCACTGGGGGATGGCTGGGGGGCCATGTTATCCATGGAAATAACCAAACATGGTGTGCATGGTTAATAAATTCCTAATTAATGATTAAAATCAAAAGTTCCACATACAAGTTGGTGATAAAAAAGTCCTGAGAAAACCTACAAGAATTGAACCACTTGGTAATGTGACTAGTAAATCTCCTCTTCCCGTTTCCTGCAACTCTCACATCCATCTCTCATACTACCAAAGGAAAAAAAATAATTGTGGGAAAAATTGAAAACAAAATAGAAACAAAAGAGGAATTTCTCAAATCCCATTATGCATGCAGTAAAAGGAGAGCAAAAAATATAAAAAAAAAAAGTTGCAAACAAGATCAAATCTTTAATTGAAGAATAGAACTCTTTTATTTATATAGTGTAGAACTCACCTAATTGTAGATTTATTGATTATAAAACTTGAGAGAAAGCGAGAGACTTGAAAGTGTAGAAGAGTTGAAAGAAGCAAATGAAGGAGTGGGTGAATTTATAATAGGATTTATACTTGAGGTTTAACCATTTAATATTCAGTGTTTATTGTCCTGATTAATCTAAGACGCTCTAGATTATATCGAAGCGGAATCCACTAGGTAGTAGTCATTCTAGATGATATAGATCAAAGCGGAGTCCTCGAGGTAGTAGTCAATCCGATATATCTAGGCATTGGTAAACGAGTACCATGAATATTTCTCTCGGGATTATTAAAGAAGAGAACACATTTAATAGTCTAATTGTTCATTCATGATATTTGAATTCGAAAATTCTAATTAATGACAGAGATCTTATCAATCTCATCATAATTTTGACTGAATTTTCATTAATCATTCCGTCGTGACCTTCATCACTTGTCATGCCTTTTTTATGTTATAATTTTTTTAAATATTTAAATTACTAATTAATTTAATTGATAGTCATTTTAACGTCATTTATAAGTATACTAATTTTTCGCACATGCATTGCACATGTATGCCGAATTATGCAGTGCACAATCCCATTTCCTTCAACTCTTACACGCACCCTTCATTATGTCAAAGGAAAAAATAATTTGGGGGCTGGAAAGGGGGGTGGGGTGGAAGAAAAACTGGAAACAAAGGGGGTAGTTTTTAGATCCCTTAATGGATGCAGTCGAAGGAGAGTCAAAAAGAAAAAGAAAATAGCAAGAAAATCAAACTTTGAAGAATAGAGCACTTTTATTTATTTATTAAGAACTCATCTGTGATTTGCTGATTATGAAACTTAAGAGAAAGAGAGAGAATTGAAATTGTAGCAAACTATGGAGAGTATCAACTAATGGAGTACTCGAGTTGAAGGCAGCAATAGGTTTTGTAAATCTTGAGATTTTTCTTTTCGATAATTTTCTTGACCGTTCAGTATATTGTATTTAATGGTGAACTAATCTGAATTCACGTTAGATGAGACCATATTAAATGATAAACTGTTATGTAAGTTAACATTTTATCATTTAAATTAAAAGTTAACATTTTATCATTTAAATTAATTAGTTATCAAAATTTGAATCCGGAAACTCTAATTGATTATAGAGACCTCGCCAATCTCCTCATATTTTTAGTGAATTTTCATTGATCACTCCATCCTGCTTGGTGCCATTTCCACTTATCTTATCTTTTCTTTATGTTATGCTCTTTAAATGTTTTTAAATTTATTAAATGATTGTAACTTATAATTATTTTTATGCCATTTTTAAGTATACTAGTTTCTTTACATGTGTGTTGCACGGGTTTACTGAGTCGTGTAGTACACGATTTTGCAAAGTAATATCAACATTAAATTTTAGTAATCAGTATATAAACATGCAGTTAAACGAATGAGAAGGAAACTTTAATTATTACAAGATATCTCTTTTGAATAATTAAACAACTTTCACAAATTATAGTTCATTTCTCCGGTAGGAAGATAGATTGTTGTTTTTTAAATCAAAATTCATTTCCTAAAAGTATAGAAAAGTTTGGAGAGTATCAATGGAAGGAGTACTCAAGTTGAAGATGGCAGTAGATTTTATATTTCTGTTTTGGATAGAGATCTCATCAATCTCGTTTTATTTTTTGAGAGAATTTTCATTGATCACCGTGTCCTGCATTCTGCCATTACTACTTATGTATTTTCTTTACATTATATTCTTTAAATATTCTTGAACATTTTTTTCTTTTATTTTTTATTAATTTTCTTTTCACTATTCAAAATCAACAATATGCCAAACTGGACCTCCTACTTCAAAAAGCTAACCCATTAACACCTAACTATAGTTAATCTGAAAGTTTTTAATTGGTGTGACATCACCGGAATTTCATTGAAAGCAGAACAAAAACACTGACCAAGAGTTTAGTTTCTTCGGCAGTTACTCCGATTTTTTAATAGGTGAGCAGGTCATCCAGACATTTCCAAAAGGATCCTCTAGCTTTCCAGCATGCCCACCACAACAAGCAGTAGTAGTAGCATCACCTTCAACTATTTTGCCCTTTGAAACAACACCAAAAGCCTTGGCTATAGCAGTATCAACATCATCAGTCTCCAAGCTGAAAACACAACCAGTCGAAGCAATTATCACAGGAGTAGTAGGGTCTTCATCAGCAAGATTAGTAACAAGGAACACAAATGAGCCAAGCTTAAGTTCAATAGAGAGAGTCAACAGTATCGCTTGTTCTACCTTCCTTTTCGGATGGTTGACACATGTCACTTCCTCAATACCAAATGTCGTTTAGTAGAGCGTCACAACATCCTTTGCTTTCAGTGATTCAACAAACAGCTGTAGCTTAACTGAAGTGAAGACGACATGTGTCACCTTCTTAGAGGCTTTGTTCTGTGCCTCAATAACTGTGGCTTTGTTTTGTGGTTCAACTTCAACCATTGTTATTAAAACTCTAAGAGAGAGAAAAAGAAACATAAAGGAGAAGAAGAAGAAGAAGGAAATAATGGAGCAATGCAAAGTGAATTTCGAGAAAAGTAATTTCATTAATAATATTATCATCAATACAATTCTTTATACAGCTTGTGCAAACAATGAGAGCCATCGGCCTTATAATATCACCAGTGACCACAATACGATATATAAATTACCAGATAGCTTACATTGCATACTCCTAGATGTACAGCATCCCTGATCGTATACTGTGAATGATACAAATGATTATACGCATGATTGTTGAACCCAACTTTCGCTGCTACTCAACTGGGTGTTCCATTAACTTTTAACACATCGCCTATCTCCTTTTTCTATCCGTTCACAGTGGGACTCCCTTCCTCACCCCATTCTTGATCCTCCATCATTGGCAGATGGCTCAGGGGGGCCTGGCTATCTGCGACAATAAGTAAAAATGGCGTGCATGGTCAATAAATTCCTAATTGTTTATTAAAATCAAAGGTTCGACTTATAAGTTGCTGATCAAAAAGCCTTGAGAGAACCTAAAAAAATTGAACCAATGGTAAATGAGACTAGTACATCTCCTCTTCCCATTTCCTACAACTCTTACATTCATCTCTCATTCTTCCCAAAGGAAAAAAATTATTTGGGGGAAAACATTGAAAACAAAATACAAACAATGGGGGAATTTCTCAGATCCCTTTATGCATGCAATAAACGGATAATAAACAAGAAAAGAAAAGTTTCAAACAAGTTCAAATCTTTAATTGAAGAGCAGAATACTTTAGTTTATCTAGTGTAAGAACTCACTTGATTGTAGATTTCTTGATTATAAAACTTGAGAGAAAGCGAGAGACTTGAAAGTGTTGTAGAGTTGAGAGAAGAAAATGAAGAAGAAGATGAGATCATAATAGGATTTATACTTGATATCTTTTAACCATTTAATATTTGGTGTTTATTAGCTTGATTAATCTAAGATGCTCTAGATGATATCGAAGCGGGGTCCACTAGGTAGTAGTCGCTCTAGATGATATTGATCGAAGCGGAGTCCTCAAGGCAGTAGTCAAGCTGATGTATCTTGGCATTAGTAAACGAGTACCATGAATATTTCTCTTGGTATTATTGAAGAAGAGAACACATTTAATAGTCTAATTGTTCATTCATGAGAGTTGAATTCGAAAATTCTAATTAATGACAGAGAACTTATCAATCTCATCATAATTTTAACTAAATATTCATTAATCATTCCGTCGTGACCTTCGTCACTTGTCCTGTCATTTTTTTATGATATACTTTTTAAAATATTTTAAATTACTAATTAATTTAATTGATAGTGCTTTTAAGGTCATTTATAAGTAGACTAATTTTTCGCACGTGCATTGCACGTGTATGCCGAATTATGCAGTACATGATAGAAAAGAAAATAGCAAGAAAATCAAATCTTTCAAGAATAGAACACTTTTATTTATTTATTAAGAACTCATCAGTGATTTGTTGATTATAAAACTTGAGAGAGAGAGAACTAAAATTGTTGAAAAGTATGGAGAGTATCAACTGATTGAGTACTCGAGTTGAAGACAGCCATAGATTTTGTAAATCTTGAGATTTTTCTATTTGATATTTTTATTGACCATTTAGTAAATTGTACTTAATGGCGAACTAATGTAAATTCACGTTAGATGAGACCATATTAAATGATAAAATGTTAAATATAAGAATCTTTTAGTTATCAAAATTTGAATCCAGAAACTCTAATTGATGATAGAGATCTCGTCAATCTCCTCATATGTTTTTAGTGAATTTTCACTGATCACTCCGTCTTGCATGCTGCCATTGCCACTTATCATGTCTTTTCTTTACGTTATGCTCTTTAAATATTTTTAAATTTATTAGATGGTTGTACCCTATAATGATTTTTATGTCATTTTTAAGTATGCTAGTTTCTCGACACGTGTGTTGCACAAAATACTGAGTCGTGTACTGCACGTTTTTGTATAGTAATATCAACATTAAATTATAGTAATCATTATATAAACATGCAGTTAAATGAATGAGAAGGAAACTTTAATTATTACAAGATATCTCTTTTGAAAAATTAAACAACTTTCACAAATTATAGTTCATTTCTCCTTTAGGAAGATAAATTGTTGTTTTTTGAAATCAAAATTCATTTCCTGAAAGTCTAGAAAAGTTTGAAGAGTATCAATGGAAGGAGTACTCAAGTTGAAGATGGCAGTAGATTTTATATTTCTGTTTTGGATATTTTTCCAAATATTAGCAGACCAAGTTTACTTTGCGTCATAAAAGAGCCTATTAAATGAGAAAATACTAATTTTAAGAATTTCTTCATTTTCAAATTTGATTCAAAAAATCAAATTAATGATAGAGATCTCACCAATGTCATTATAATTTTGAATGAATTTTTATAGATCATTGTGTCCTACATGCTGCCATTACTACCTCTCATGTATTTTCTTTATGTTATATTCTTTAAATATTCTTGAATATATTTTTCTTTTATTTTTTATGAAATAAATTTCATTAAATGTTATTTTCACTGTTCAAAATCAACAATATGCCAAAGTAGACCTCCTCTTTCAAAAAGCTAACCCATTAACACCGAACTAGAATTAATATGAGAGTTCTTCATCAGCACGAGATAACCGGAATTTCATTGAAAGCCGAACAAAAGCACTTAACAAGAGTTCAGCTTCTTCGGCAGTAACAATCCGTTTGGTTATTATTAGACTTTGCATCGCTCGTGTATAAAAACCAAGTTGATTCGTTGTATGATTGGTCCACCGGGAAGTTTTACGTGTAATTTAAACTATAGACGAATCGCTAAGGATTAAAAATCATAGGACCAGATATGGCCACTTCGCCGCAGTGATCGAAGAATCGCTGCAGCTGTTGACCGCTGCAACGGTTGACGCAGACCAGACCTAGATAAAAACCTTATTATGGGATTAAATCCCACTTTTCCACCAAACCTTCTTCTAAACTGTCACTTGGGAGAATTCCTGGGCAGAACACATGGAGACTTAAGTAAGGTAAACCTTCCTTTCACTATCTTTTCTATAGTAAATTCCTCCCCGCTATGTTTAACCTCATAATGATAATAAACATGGAGCTCTTAAAATTACTCACACATTAGAGGGATGAAGTAGGCATCATAGAACCAAGAACTGGTAGTTCATTAATTCTTATTATAGATTATTTTCTAAGTCGATAAACGGAACCCAAAGAACAGCGATTTCGATAATTAAAGAGGGTTGGGACTTCAGTTTTTGAATTAGAAATATAGAGGCAGGAGTTGTCAACTATCGAACCTAAATTACTGCGCATGATTTATTTTTACTCTGTTTACTGAAATTCATGCTATTCCTAGACATCTCTGTCATGGTCTATGGAATTGGAAGCAAAGGATGAAGACTACATGATTGTTCATGGTACCTGCTCGGCCTCGAGGTAGGTTCTGGTTACGTGAGTTAGGCTTTGGTTAGTGAGTCGTATATATGTTGTAGAATTGGCGAGAGAAGCATGATTAGGTCTTCAGACACGGAGTTTGGTTGGATACATGTTAGGTTGGCATTAATTGAGAAGTGTGAGGGTTGTCACCATAAAAGAATAGTTGAACCAAGTGTGTAGTTTTTTGTCCTAGGGGAGACGGCAAAATATATGTAGATGGTTATTATGGATCTAGTGAGGGCTTGGATTGTGTTGCTAGTAAACTGACCTTAGCAAATTTGTGTATACCTTGTGTGTGGTGATGCATATTATAGCGTAGCTAATTTCTTTGTGTGTTTAGGATTAGTGTTGAGTCTTATTACGACTAATGGCATTATAATCTATAATTCAATGAATCTTGTATTATCGAATCTTGCTGGACTAGGATTACGTTGACAAACACATTATGATGAGAAATAGAATATATATATATATATATATATATATATAGACACACACACACAAAAAAAAGAACATTTGATGGGGGTGAGGATGTGGCCTAGTTAAGGGCTCGTGATCTGAGGTCAGTTCAGAGCGAGTGGTATATGGACACCATGGGTCCCTGCAGGGCATGGCTAATTGGAGAAACAATACCATTTAGCATGTGTATACATAGTAGAGAGATATCATTGCATTATATCTTACTTACTTATATTTTCTGTGAGAGGGGCGTTGCATACCCATTTGCTTGTAATAGGCCATGATTCGTCCCAGCGGTTTCATGGCTGATTTCCCTCCGTAGTAGAGCCGTTGTGTTTTCAGGTGAAATTCATGGTCCCACTTGATAGATATAAAGGCAGGTGATGTTATAGTGATCCCAGTTAGAATGGTTAACGGCGGAACATGCAGTTGAGATACTACTGTTCATTTTATTGTTTGTGTTTATTCTTATTGCATATATAGTAAGTGATTAGTGGCCGATGACCATCTTGAACTGTTATGTCGAATCTGTCTGTCAAGTTATGAGTCTGTTAGATTGTTGGAGGTAAGAGAATGTGATTTGCAGAGGAATGAGTTAACACGAGGTATAAATCTAAATTAACTATTCTTGAGGTTGAACTGTTTAGGAGTCTGCGTTGAGCTGAAAACTGATTTGTTGTTGTTAGTCCTTATCTTCTGTTGTTACATGGATATTATAGTGGTAGAGGGATTTCGAGTGAGCCCATGATAGAATTGTCACCTTGACTAGGAGTTATAAAGTGTTATAATTGAGCCTATCTGTTTATTATGATTGATTTTATATTATATTGCTTGAAATAAACTTAGTCGGCCTATGATGCTTACTAGTATGTGTGGTGTGCTAATCCTACTCTTGCTACATTCCTTTTTGGGCGTAGATGTGTTTCAGGTTATTGCTTGAAGGTTTTATTTACATGCAGTGGCGAATATCTTCCTTCAGCTTTCGTACATCTCCTTCCAGGCAGAAGCTGTGTCATTTATTTCTTTTGGTCATCCATACATGTTGTAGAATCTCTTGGGCACTTCTAGACTAGGTCCCGCGAAGTTGTCATTTCTAAATTTTTTAAGAAAGGCATTCATGTTTCATACTTATTGTTCGTTATTGTCTGTTGTTACAAGGTCAAATGATTTTATTAGTGGATTGGTTGGTCAGGGTTCGCCTGCCAGGTAAGATAAGGTAGGTGCCTACACGATCCGTAATTTGGGTCATGACATCGGTGATTACTCGGGTTTTTAAACTGGAGAGCAGATCATCTAGACATCTCTATAAGGATCCTTTAGCTTTCCAACACGCTCACCGCAACAACTAGCAGCAGTAACATCTCCTTCGCCTTCGCCCATAGAAACAACACAAGCAAAAAGCCCCTTGGCTATAGCAGCATCGACATCCTCAGTCTTCAAGAAAAAAACACAACCAGTCAAAGCAGTCATCACAGGAGCAGTAGAGTCTTCATCAGTAAGATCAGCAACAAGGAATGCAAATGAGCCAAGCTTAAGTTCAACAGAGAGAACAAACGGTATCTCCTCTTCTGCCTTTCTTTTCGGATGGTTGACACGTATCACTTCTCCGCACCAAATACCGTTTGGTAGAACTTTATGGCATCATTTGCTTTAGGTGCTTCAATAAATAGCTCTGGCTTCACCAAAGTTAAAATGACACGTTTCACCTTCTCAGAGGCTACGTTCTGTGCCTTAGTTACTGAGCCTCGGTTTTGTGGTTGAACTTCAACCATTGTTGTTAAAACCCTAAGAGAGAAAAAGAAACGTACAAGAGAAGAAGAAGGAAATAATGGAGAATGCAAAGTGAATTTTTAGAACAGTAATTTCATTAATAATATTACCATCAGTACAATTATTTATACAGTTTGTGCATGCAATGAGAGCCATCAGCCTTATAACATCACCAATGACCACAATATGATATATAAATTACAAGACAACTTACATTGCATACTCCTAGATGTACAACATCACTAACCGTATATTGGGAATGATACAGATGATGATACACATGATTGTTGAACCCAACTTGCGATGCTACTCCACCGGGTGTTCCATTCATTTTCAACGCATCGCGGGACCCCCTTCCTCACCCTATTCTTGATCCTCCATCATTGTCGGATGGCTCAGGGGGGCCTGGTTATCTGCGCCAATAACCCAAAATTGCGTGCATTGTCAATAAATTCCAAATTATTGATTAAAATCGAAGGTTCTACTGACCGTATATAATGTACGGACCGTAAAATGCTTTGGACTCCATCATAGAATCAAACCCGAGAGTGGCAGTCTTCTTCTTGGGATTTATGGTTGGATTTATGGTCCTTATATTTTATACGGCCCGTAAATTCCATAAACCCCCACCGTATAAATTAATTTAGTGGTTGGTGCCTTCTGTTGAGGATTTACAGTCCAATGTAATTTACGGTCTATATATTGAGTCGTACATCTGAGGTGGTGAAAGTTTTATTTTTGGATATATACCCGACCCTCCTTCATTTTAATCCATTTCAAACATTTCCCAAATCCATGAGAACTATCGAAACTTCCTCTAAACATATCTAAACAAATCCAAATGAAATCAAGGATCAAGAGATTTAAGTGTTGAAAGACTCACTAGGGTTTGTAGAACCCAAGAATTTTTTTCGTGTTAATATTAGGGTTTCACTAAAGTGGGATAGTTGATCCAAATCTTGCTCTTGTGTGATTAAGGTAAGTTTTCACATCTATTTTCATGTTATTAAGAATATCTAGTTGTTGAATAACTTGATTGAGGAAAGAAAGCAAAAAAGGAAGTTCAAATATGGGTTTGATGATATTTTGAGTAATAAATTAACTTGAGTTGTAATTGTTTGAGTATTTTGAGTATAATCTTGCTATGAATGGTTGTAATTATGACGAGGAAGTGTGGTATACGAGTGTATATAGAGTTGTGTTGAAATTGTTGTTGTGTGTTGATTATGAAAAGGAGTTTTGGGCTTTGAATGAAGTCTCTTGATTATGGTATTGATGATAATGTCATTGTTGATTGAGAGTTGTTTTATGATATAGTTGAAGTCGACAAAATAGGGGAAACACTACCCAAATTTCATCAATTCGCTAATAATACTAGTTTGAAAATAAGAGTGTTTTCAAGACTTAACCTTAGTATAATCCTCTTGAATGTAGACTTTGCGGACTTCAGAGAATGTTAAGTGATTAAGGAGACGTTAAGGTTTGTTAAGGCTATCCCTTCTTTCATTTTGGCATGATCATATGATATAAGCGAACAAACGTTTAAACGAGCTTTCATATCACCCTACTCTTAGAAGCACTAGGAGTACCTCAGTCTTTGATGATCCTATACTTCTTGTTATGATTATTCCTTCTGATCATGGGTCCTGAGATCTCTTATATTGATGATGTTAGTTGAAAAGATGTCTATCGCAGGTAGTACGACCTTATGTTACTCTGAGAGTTCTAGTTACTCATTGTACTTATGCATTGCATTCATTATAAATATGCATATTGACCCTTGACCAGAAGGCGTTATATACGCATATATTATATGTATAAGGGGTATGGGGAAAGGGATATGCATTATATATGCATTACCACCTGATCAGCTAGTGCACAGAGATGATGATGATGATATATAGATCGGGTCGTATGTTCCTCGATACTAATATATGATATATGGATCGGGCCGTACGTTCCTCGGCACTAACATATGATATAAGGATCTGTTTGTACGTTCCATAACACAAACAGTTATATTATGACCTGTGCATATCATGCGCCCTCAGAGGCACTTTCTTGTTTTACAGAGTTATATAGATTTTCCCAGATGTTCAGTCACAGATGCATTCAGATATTGAGACTTTCTTTCATGTTTCAGATGTACTTCATGATGTTACATACTTGTGATTCTTATGCGTTACATACTTGGTACATTATCCGTACTGACTCCCTTATTACTCGGGGGGGGGGGGGGGGGGGGGAGGGGCCGCGTTCATGCCCACATGTTCAGGTAAACAGACAGGAGGTCCAGCTCAGTAGGACTTCCCCTCGGCAGTAGCCGGCGCTCTCCACTTGATCCGGAGCTGCAGTCTTTTTTTGGTATGCCAGTTTGATATGTATATGCATATATAGGTATGACGGGGCCCTGTCCCATCTTTTCTACAACTTTATATTCCAGTAGAGCTCTGTAGACTGTTGTATATAGATAACATGTGATGTAACTTTGTCGGCTCTTATTCTTTAGTGTACAGTATATGTAGCGACCTAGTCGACTTGCACCGTTCTTTACAGTATATATATATATATTCTGACGGTACAATGTTCATGATGTATCCTTTCTTGAGTCAGTATAGTTCAGATTGAGTTATTTATGGGCCTTTGTTATTCAGTGTTATACAGGTAAGAGTATAGGGGTGTTTAGTCACTAGAGATCAGGCACTCGTCACGACTCATCGGTTTGGATCGTGACAGAAGTGGTATTAGAGCAGTTCCTTCCTAGGGATGTCTACAGACTGTGTCTAGTAAAGTCTTGTTTATGGGTGTGTTGTGCACCACACTTATACACAGGAGGCTGCAGGATATTTAGGAAATTGTCATTCCTTCTCTCTTAGATAGTGCGATACAGTCGTGTGCTAATGGTTCACCTTCTAATAATTTCTTCTGATTTCAGCAATGCCTCGCAAGAAATATACACTCGTCCAGAAGGGTAAGGGAGTGGCTGGTGAGGCCACTAGCCATACTCAGCGGGCTACCAGGGCTAGAGGCTAGTCTTAGAGTGAGAGCCCATCGCAGACTTTGCACACCTCGCCTCCAGCACTTGTCCTAGTGCCCCCAGTTCCTCAGCCAGATGCACCAGGCCAGGATATGCGGGATGCTATACAGCTATTGACAAGATTGGTAGCCGCTCGGGCTCAGCGTCAGGGAGTTGGTGTTGATCAGGTAGACCGAGCTGGTAGTGCGAGGGTTAAGACTTTTCTCGGGTTAGATCCTCCAGAGTTTTTTGTGTTGAAGCAAAATATGGATCCTCAGGACTTTATTGATAGTATGTAGAGGACTTTGAGGGTTATGCATATTGATGAGGTCAAGTCAGTGGAGCTAGCTTCTTATAGGTTCCGTGATGTTGCAGTGCAGTGGTATCAGACATGGGAGCTATTTAGGGGAGAGAATGCCCCTCTAGCCTTTTGGTGGGAGCTTTTTATGCTTTTATTCGCTGTTATTTACCACCAGAAGTCTAACGGGCCCGAGCAGATAGGGTTCTTGCGTATTGAGCAGGGCAGCATGAGTGTTCAGGAGTACAGTGTATACTGCGATTCATTGGCTAGATATGCCCCAGCTATGGTGGCTGAGATTGAAGATCGAGTTCATCGTTTTGTGGTAGGTCTAGGGCCACATTTGATAGATGAGTGTACGACCGTTGCATTACAGCCAGGCATAGATATTTTCGGTATACAGGCATATGCACAGAATATGAAAGATCGTAAGCGTCCGCGGAGGAAAAAGCTTTAGCATGACCGCAGCCATGGTAAGAGGGCTAGATCTTTTGATATTGCTGGTGAGTTTAGAGGGGGACAGAGACAGCAGCATTCCCGATATCCATTTCATTCGGCAGGGAGTGCACCTCCGCGGTTTTCAGGCCTTAGGTTTGATCGGTCTTCTTATTCCGGAGCGAGCTAGAGTTTCAGAGCATCAGGTTCATAGTACAGACCAGAGTCAGGCCAGGTGAGACCATCTTTGTCACGGTGTGCCCAGTGTGGTAAATTACACATTGGACAGTGTCGACTGGGATTAAATATTTGTTTTACTTGTGGTCAGCCAGGCCATAAGAGGAGGGTGTGTCCGATGAGGGGTGGTGCAGGCATCGTTCAACCTACGGGGTCTATGGCTGGTTCTTCTTCATCAGGGCAAGGTGTGCAGGCACTAGTAGGACGTGGTAGAGGGAAGAGTGAAGCATCTAGCTCGAGTGGACCTCAGCACAGCGTCTATGCAATGGCCGGTAGACAGGATTATGAGTCATCTCCGAATGTTGTCACAGGTATATAATCAGTCTCTTCCTATAATGTGTATGCACTGGTTGACCTAGGCTCTACCTTATCATATGCTACTTCATTTATTACTGGCAAGTTTGGGATAGAGCCTGAATCGATCAAACCGTTTGAGGTGTCTATGCCAGTTGGTGATCCAGTTATAACTAGGCGAGTATATCGAGGTTGTGTAGTAATGTTGTTAATCGCCATACCCTAGCAGAATTGATTGAGTTACACATGATTGATTTCGATGTCATTATGGGTATGGATTGGTTGGCTTCCTGTTATGCTAATGTTGATTGCAGAACGAAGATAGTTCGGTTCCAGTTTCCAGGCTAGCCAGTCCTTGAGTGGAAGGGTAATGCTGCTTTGCCAATGGGTATGTTTATTTCCTACCTTAAGGCAAGAAAGATGATCAGAAAAGGGTACATCTATCATCTGGTTCGGGTTCAGGATGTACAAGCAGAGTCACCGACCCTTCAGTCTATCCCTATGGTTAATGAGTTCCCGGAAGTGTTTCCGGATAAGCTCCCAGGCATTCCGCCAGAACGGGAGATTGATTTCACTATTGATTTATTACCAGGTACTCAGCCAATATCCATTCCTCCTTATCGAATGGCTCCTGCAGAATTGAAAGGACTGAAGGAGCAGCTGAGGGACTTACTCGAGAAGGGCTTTATTTGGCCCAAACCTCACCGTGGGGAGTACAATTATTATTTTTAAGAAAGAAGGATTGCTCCTTGCGAATGTGTATTAATTACAGGCAATTGAATAAAGTGATTGCAAAGAATAAGTATCCGCTTTCGAAGATAGATGATTTATTTGTCCAGTTGCAGGGTGCCAAATACTTCTCTAGGATAGACCTGAGATCGGGGTATCATCAGGTTAGGGTGAAGGAGGAAGAACATTCCGAAAATGACATTTAGGACTAGATATTGGCACTATGAGTTTCATGTTATGTCATTTGGGTTAACTAATGCTCCAGCCGTGTTCATGGACTTGATAAATCACATATTCAGGCCCTTCCTAAATTTGTTCGTGATTGTGTTTATAGATGATATTCTGGTTTATTCGCTGTCAGAGGTTGAACATGCAAAACATCTACAAGCAGTGCTTACAGTTCTTCGAGATAGAGAGCTATATGCCAAGTTGCCCAAGTGTGAGTTCTGGTTGAACTCTGTGGCTTTTCTTAGTCACATTATTTCAGATGAAGGTATTAGAGTAGATACTCAAAAGATTGAAGCTGTGAAGAATTGGACAAGGCCCACGACACTGACGAAGATACGTAGCTTTTTAGGTTTGGCAGGATATTATAGGAGGTTCGTAGAGGGATTTTCTTCTCTTTCAGTCCCATTGACCAAGCTAACTCAAAAATCAGCTAAGTTCCAGTGGACGGATACATATGAGCGGAGTTTTCAGATATTGAAAGACAAGTTGACCTCAGCACCCGTTTTGACTCTTCCCGAGGGAAGAGATGACTATGTAACTTATTGTGATGCTTTAGGTTTTTGGTTGGGCTGTGTATTGATGCAGCATGGTAAGGTTGTTGCTTATGCTTCTAAATAGTTGATGAACCACGAGAAGAACTATCTAACCCATGATCTTGAATTAGGTACGGTGATCCATGCTTTGAAAATGTGGAGACATTATTTATATGGCGTCCATGTTGATATCTATGCTGACCATAAGAGCCTCCAGTACATCTTTAAGCAGAAGGACTTGAACTTACGTCAGAGGAGATGGCTAGAGTTGTTGAAAGATTATGATGTTGATATTCTGTATCGTCCTGGGAAAGCTAATGCAGTAGCTGATGCTCTTTGTCGTAAATCCATGGGTAGCCTGTTATATGTGCAGTCGGAGAAAAGAGAGATAGTCCACGAAGTTCGTCAATTAGCTAGCCTTGGAGTTCGGCTGTTAGATTCGGGTGATGCAGGAGTTACTGTTCAAGACACAGCGGTGTCATCTTTGGTAGAGGAGATATATGAACTTCAGTACGAGGATCTTCTTATAGTTCATTATCGAGATACAACTCCTCAGAAAGAAAAGGCACCCTTCGTGATCACATGAGATGGAGTACTCAGGTATCAAGGTAGATTATACGATCCTAATATTGCTGGCCTTCATCGGTAAGTTATGGGAGAAGCCCATTATTCTCGCTATTCTATCCATCCGGGCATAACAAAGATGTATCATGATCTCAAGGAAGTGTATTGGTGGGATGGCATGAAGAAAGACATAGAGGAGTGTGTCGCTCACTGTCTGAATTGTCAGCAAGTCAAGATAGTGCACCAGAAGCCTAGAGGTTTATCACAGGCTATGGAGATTCCTATATGGAAATGGGAGGTAATTAATATGTATTTCATTACATGTTTTCCCCGCACTCAGCGGAAGTATGATTCAATATGGGTCATAGTTGATAGGCTTGCAACGTCAACCCACTTTCTGATTGTCAGAACTACTTATTCAGTTGAAGATTATGCGAAGCACTATCTTAGAGAGATTGTACGACTTCATGGTGTTCCTACAGCCATTATTTCAGATAGAGGGGCGCAGTTCACAACTAATATTTGGAAATTTTTTCAGAATGGATTGGGGATTCAGGTGAGTCTTAGAGTAGTATTTCATCCGCAGACAGATGGACAAGTAGAGCATGCTATACAGACACTTGAAGACATACTGAGAGCTTATGTGATTGTCTTCCGAGATAGCTGGGATGATCATTTGCCTCTTATTGAGTTTGCATATAATAATAGTTACCATTCCAGTATTCAAATGGCTCTTTATGAGGCCTTATATGGATGGAGATGTAGATCACCTATAAGGTAGTTTAATGTTAGAGAAAATCAACTAGTAGGCCCAGACCTAATAAAGCAAGCACTTGACAAAATGAAAGTAATTCAAGAAAGAATACTAGTAGCACAGAAATGACAGAAATCCTATACTGATAATCGGCGGCATAAGCTAGAGTTTGAGGTAAGCGATTGGGTCTTCTTGAAAGTTTCACCTATGAAGGGAGTGATGAGATTTGGCAAGAAGGGTAACTTGAGCCCTCGATACATTGACCCTTATAGAATTATTCATACAGTGGGTAAGGTGACATATGAGTTAGAGCTACCTTCTGAGTTGGAGTCTGTACATCCGGTATTTTATATGTCCATGTTTCATAAGTGTATAGGAGATCCTTTGAGAGTTGTACCAGTAGACGATATCTAGGTGACCGACGGTTATCATACGAGGAGATCCCTATAGCTATATTGGATAGACAAGTTCATCGATTGCGCACTAAGGATGTGGCTTTTGTTTAAGTGTTTTGGAGTAATAATAATGTTGAAGAAATGACTTGGGAGGCTAAAGAGGAAATGAAGGCTAAATACCCGTATTTATTTTCGTCATATTAGGAGGCTCAGTTTGAGATATCATCTCCCCCAGGTATTGGATTTATTTATAGTTGTTGTGATTGGTCGTGTGAGGCCATAATGTTGTATGTTTTAGTATGTGGCCCTGTATGGCATTAATTTGGGCTGCTGTGTACCGGTTGGATTGATATATTTACAGGGGAAACTCTGGCGAAATTTCTGTAGAATCCCTAAGAATCTAACGTTCGAGGACGAATGTTTCTGGGGGGAGGGGGAGAATGTTACACCTCGTGGTTTTGTACTTTGAGATTTGTTGTGCATTAGTGGTTTTAGTCTTGGATACGAGGGTTATTAAGGTTAAATGAGATTACACAAGCTTATGCCATGGGTGTAAGAGATCAAGTTCATGTTTAGTAGCTGTTAGAAGAATTAGAGGTTCAATGAGTTAATGAGAGAATGTTTTAACAAAAAGTTGAGATTTACAGTCAAATATACGGACCGTAAAATGCTTTGGAATCCATCGTAGAATCAAATAAGAGAGTGGTGGTCTTTTTCTTGGGATTTGCAGTTGGATTTACAGATCGTATATTTTATATGGACCGTAAATTCCATAAACCCCATCGTATAAATTAATTCAATGGTTGGTGCCTTCTGTTGAAGATTTACGGTCCAATGTACGGATCGTAAATTATTTACGGTTCGTATATTGAACCGTACATCTGAGGCGGTGACAGATTTATTTTTGGATATATACCCGACCCTCCTTCATTTTAATCCATTTCCAATATTTCCCAAGTCCATGAGAGCTCTAGAAACTTCCTCTAAACATATCTAAACAAGTCCAAGTGAAATCAAGGATCAAGGGGCAAGGATCAAGAGATTTAAGTGTTGAAAGACTCACTAGGGTTTGTAGAACCCAAGAATTTTTTTCGTGTTAATATTAGGGTTTCACTAAAGTGGGATAGTTGATCCAAATCTTGCTCTTGTGTGATTAAGGTAAGTTTTCACATCTATTTTCATGTTATTAAGAATGTCTAGTTGTTGAATAACTTTATTGAGGGAAGAAAGCAAAAGAGGAAGCTCAAATATGGGTTTGATGATATTTTGAGTAATAAATTAACTTGAGTTATAATTGTTGGAATTTTTTGAGTATAATCTTGCTATGAATGGTAGTAATGATGATGAGGAAGTGTGGTATACGAGTGTATATAGAGTTGTGTTGAAATTGTTGTTGTGTGTTGATAATGAAAAGGAGTTTTGGGCTTTGAATGAAGTCTCTTGATTATGGTATTGATGATAATGTCATTGTTGATTGGGAATTTTTTTATGATATAGTGGAAGTCAATAAAATTGGCGAAACGCTGCCCAAATTTCGTCAATTCGTTAATAATGCTAGTTTGAACTTAAAAGTGTTTTCAAGACTTAACCGTAGTATGGTCATCTTTTATGTAGACTTTGCGAACTTGGAAGGAGAACATTAAGTGATTAAGGAGACGTTAAGGTTTTTTAAGGCTATCCTTTATTTCATTTTGGCATGATCATATGATATGAGCGAACAAAAGTGTAAACGAGCTTCCATATCACTCTACTCTTAGAAGCACTAGGAGTACCTCAGTCTTTGATGATCCTATACTCCTTGCTATGATTGTTCCTTCTGATCTTAGGTCTTGAGATCTCTTATATTGATGATGTTAGTTCAAATGGTGTCTATCTGAGGTAGTACAACCTTATGTCACTCTGAGAATTCTAGTTACTCATTGTACTTATGCATTGCATTCATTAAACACATGCATATTGACCCTTAACCAGAAAGTAGTATATACGCGTATATTATATATATGTCAAGTATGGGGAAAGGGAAAGGTGTTATATATGCTTTACCACCTGATCAGCTGGTGCACAGTGATGATGATGATGATGTATGGATCGGGCCCTACGTTCCTCGGCACTAATATATGATATATGCATCGGGCCCTATGTTCCTCGACACTAATATATGATATCTGGATCGGGTCGTACGTTCCTCGGCTCTAACATATAATATATGGATCGGGCTGTACATTCCACAACACTAACAGTTATATTATGACCTATGCATATCACGCGCTCTCAGAGGCACTTTCATGTTATACAGAGTTATACAGATGTTCCCAGATGTTCAGTCATGGATGCATTCAGATATTGAGACTTGCTTTCATGTTTCAGATGTCCTTCATGATTTTACATACTTGTGGTTCTTATGCCTTACATACTCGGTACATTATCCGTACTGACTGCTCTATTGCTCGGGGAGGTTGTGTTCATGCCTGCGGATTCATGTAGACAGATAGGCGTTCCAATTCAGTAGGACTTCCCCTTAGCAGTAGTCGGCGTGCCCCACTTGATCCGGAGGTACAGTCTATTTTTTGTATGCCATTTTGAGATGTATATGCATATATAGGTATGACGGGGCCCTGTCCCGTCCTTTCTACAACTTTATATTGCAGTAGAGGTCTATAGACAATTGTATGTAGATGACATTTGACGTGACATTGTCGGCTCTTATTCCTTTATGTACAACATATATAGCGACCTAGTCAGCTTGCACCTTTTTTTCAGTATATATATATTCTGACGGTACAGAGTTCATGATGTATCCTTTCTTGAGTCAGTATAGTTCAGATTGAATTATTTATGGGCCCTAGTTATTCAATGTTATCCAGGTACGAGTATAGGGGTGTTTGGTCACTAGAGATCCGACACTCGTCAAGACTCATCGATTTGGGTCGTTTACAGAAGCAGAGTCCACTAGGTAGTAGTCACTCAAGATGATATCGATCGAAGTGGAGTCCTCGAGGTAGCAGTCAGTCCGATGTATCTAGGCATTAGTAAATGAGTACCGTGAATATTTCTCTCGGTATTATTGAAGAACAGAACACATGTAATAGTCTAATTGTTCATTCATGAGATTTGAATTCGAAAATTCTAATTAGTTACAGAGATCTTATCAATCTCATCAAAATTTTGGCTAAATTTTCATTAATCATTCCATCATGACCTTCGTCACTTGTCATGTTTTCTATTTATGTTATACATTTTAAAATATTTTAAATTACTAAAATTAATTTAGTTGATAGTAGCTTTAAGGCCATTTCTAAGTAGACTAATTTTTCGCACGTGTATGCTGAATTATGCAGTATACAATCCCATTTCCTTCAACTCTTACACTAATCTCTCATAATGCCAAAGGAAAAAACAATTTGGGGATGGGGGTAAAACCCATAAACAAAGGAGGTACTTTTTCATATCCCTTTATAGATGCAATAGAAGGAGAGTAAAAAAAAAAAACAAAAACAAGAAAATCAAATCTTTGAAGAATAGAACACTTTCATTTATTTATTAAGAACTCATCTTTAGATTTGCGGACTATAAAACTTGAGAGAAAAAGAGAACTGGAATTCTGGCAAACTATGGAGAGTATCAACTGATGGAGTAAGCACCAGGTTTTGTAAATCTTGTGTTTTTCTTTTTTATGTTTTTCATGACCATTCAATATATTGTGTTTAATGGCGAACTAATCTAAATTCACGTAAGATGAGACCATATTAAATGATAAAATGTTAAATATAAGAATCTTTTAGTTATCAAAATTTGAATCCGGAAACTCTAATTGATGATAGAGATCTCGTCAATCTCCTCATATTTTTGAGTGAATTTTCATAGATCACTCTGTCCTGCATGCTGCCATTGCCACTTATCATGTTTGTTCTTAGCGTTCTGCTCTTTAAATTGTTTTTAAATTTATTAAATGATTGTTACTTGTAATGATTTTTGTGTCATTTTTAAGTATTCTAGTTTCTCGACACGTGTGTTGCTCAGGTATACTGAGTCATGTAGTACATGATTTAGTAAACTAATATCAACAATAAATTTTAGTAATCAGTATATAAATATGCAGTTAAACGAAGGAGATGGAAACTTTAATTATTAGAAGTTGTCACTTTTGAAAAATTAAACAACTTTTACTAATTATAGTTCATTTCTCCTTTAGGAAGAGAAATTGTTGTTTTTTAAAATCAAAATTCATTTCCTAAAAGTCCATAAAAGTTTAGAGTGTATCAATGGAAGGAGTACTCAAGTTGAAGATGGTCGCTGATTTTATACTTTCTTTTTGATATTTTTCTTAACCATTCTGTTTTTTTTTTTTCTGTTTAATGGAGGACCAATCTGACTTTGCGTCATATAAGAGCCTATTAAATGAGAATTAATGATAGAGAACTCATCACTGTCGTTATATTTGTGAGTGAATTTTCATTGATCACTGTGTCCTGCATGCTGCCATTACTACTTGTCATGTATTTTATTTATGTAATATTCTTTAAATATTCTTGAATATTTTTTTTCTTTTTATTTTTAGGAAATAAATTTCATTTTTTTTCACTGTTCAAAATCAACAATATGCCAAACTGCACCTCCTTCGATAAAAATCTAACCGATTAACACCTAACTAGATTTAATATGATAGTTTTTCATCGGTATGAGATAATCAAAATTTCATTAAAAGCAGAACGAAAGCACTGAACAAGAGTTTAGTTTCTTTGGCGATTACTCAGATTTTTAACAGGAGAGCAGATCATCCAAATATTGCCATAAGGGTCCTACATCTTTCTAGCACGCCCACCATAACAAGCAGCAGCAGAAACAACCTCGGATATACCAGCATCAACATCCTCAATATCTCCAAGCAGAAAACACAACCTGTTGAAGCAGTCGTCATAGGTGCAGTAGAGTCTTCATCAATAAGATCAACAACAAGGAAAGCAAATGAGCCAAGCTTAAGTTCAACAAAGAGAATCAACAGTATATCTTATTCTGCCTTCATTTTCGAATGGTTGACACGTGTCACTTCCTCAGCACGAAACGCCGTTTAGTAGAATGTTTCAGCATGGTTTGCTTTCGGTGATTTGACAAACAGCTGTGGCATCACCGATGTGAAGACGACATATGTCACCTTCTCAGATGCTCCGTTCTGTGCCTCGGTAACTGAGCCTCCTTTTTATGGTTTAACTTTAGCCACTGTTGTTTAAACCCTAATAGAGAGAGAAAGAAATGTAAAAGAGAAGAAGAAGGAAATAATAGAGAAATACAAAGTGAATTTGAAGAAAAGTAATTTCACCAATAAAATTATCATCAGTACAACTTGTGCATACAATGAGAGCCATCGACCTTAAAACATCACCAATGACCACAATACTATACATAAATTACAAAACAGCTTTCATCGCATACTCCCAGATGTACAGCATCACTGACCTTATACTGTGAATGATACAGAAGAATATACGCATGATGGTTGTGTCCAACTTTCGTTGCTACTCCACCGGGTGCTCCATTCAATTTTAATGCATCATCTATCCCCTTTCTCTATCTGTTAGTAGCAAGACCCCCATCCTCACCCCATCCTTGATCCTCTATCATTGGCGGATGGCTCGATGGGGGGGGGGGGGGGGGCTGTTTATCCGCGAAAATAACCAAAAATGGCGTGCATGGTCAATAAATTCCTAATTATTGATTGAAATCAAAGGTTCCACTTACAAATTGCTGATCAAAAAGCCATGAGAGAACCTGAAAGAATTGAACCACTTGGAAATAAGACTAATACATCTCCTCTTCCTATTTCCTACAACTCATACTTCCATCTCTCATTTTTCCAAAGAAAAAAATAATTGCCTAAAAAATGGAAAACAAAATAGAAACGAAGAGGGAATTTTTCGGATCCCTTTATGCATGTAGTGAAAGGAGAATAAAAAAGAAAAGAAAAGCAGCAACAAGATCAAATCTTTAATTGAAGAATAGAATACCTTTATTTATCTTTTGTAGAACTCACCTGATTGTAGATTTCTTGATTATAAAACTTGAGAGAAAGCATGAGACTTGAAAGTTTAGAATAGTTGAGAGAAGCAAATGAAGTAGTAGTTGAGATTATAATAGGATTTATACTTGAGGTCTTTTAACCATTTAATATTCGGTGTTTATTTGCTTGATTAATCTAAGACTCTCTAGATGATATTGATCGAGGTGGAGTCCTTGAGGTAGTAGTCAATCTGATGTAGCTAGGCATTAGTGAATGAATATGATGAATATTTCTCTCGAGATTATTGAAGAAGAGAACACATTTAATAGTCTAATTTTTCATTTATGAAATTTGAATTTGAAAATTATAATTAATGACAGATATCTTATCAATCTCATCATAATTTTGACTCAATTTTCATTAATCATTCCGTCGAGACCTTCTTCACTTTTCATGTCTTTTTTATGTTATACTTTTTAAAATATTTTAAATTATTAATTAATTTAATTGACAGTGCTTTTAAGGTGATTTCTAAGTAGTCTAGTTTTCCGCACGTGCATTACACGTGTATGCCAAATTATGCAGTACACTATCCCATTTCCATCAATTCTGGTACTCATTTCTCATTATGCCGAAGGAAAAAACAATTTGGCGGTGGAAAAAAAAAACTAGAAACAGAGGAGGTACTTTCCTGATCCCTTTATGGATGCATTAGAAGGAGAGTCAAAAAGAAAAGAAAAGAAAATAGCAAGAACATCAAATCTTTGAAGAATAGACACTTTTATTTATTTATTAAGAACTCAACTAGAACTCTGGCAATATATGGAGAGTATCAACTGATATTTTTGTTAATCTTGAGATTTTGCTTTTTGATATTTCTTGAACATTTAGTATATTGTGTTTAATGGCGAACTAATCTAAATTCACATCAGATGAGACTGTCACGACCGAACAAGGGGCCATGACGGGTACCCCTACCGAGCACCACCCATCATACTTTTCATAAAACTCTTCCTAAATATACATGACTCTCAGTACGGAACTTGTCATGATACAATCATTATCATTTCAAAAATACATCTACCTTTGTGCACATAAGCCTGCGAGGCTATCAAAAATTATATACGAATATACACGGTAGTAATCATGAGATATCCACTACCCACACATAAGTATCTATGAGCCTCTAACCAGAATACTGGATTCATAAGGACGGGACAGGACCCCGCCATGCCCCAAATATGTACACACTAGAATATACCAATAGGTTGCACTTTCGGAGTAGTGGGGTGCTCTATACAACTACTGAGTAAACTCGTAAGCATCTGCACCATCTCCCCGTCTACCTGTGGGCATGAGCACAACGTCCATAAAGAAAAAGACGTCAGTACGAACAATGTACTGAATATGTAAGGCATATATGGTAACATAATAAGGAAATATAGAAAGCATAAGAAGAAAAGATAATTGTAACTTCTTGCCTCTTGAGGCGGAATCATGCATGCTCACTTTTACCTTTAAAACCAGATTATAACACATATATACAGATATGAGTAAGATGTTTAAGTCATATTTCTTCACTAGCCCGTATCCGGGTATCCCGCGTCCGGGACAGTCATCTCACACCGCCCACTAATGGTGCTGCCCATGCAATATAGACACGATGTAATCACCCATAAGCCGCCCGCCTTAGCGGTACTACCCGGCCGTATAGGTGCGGTGTAATCTTACATATACATAAGCCAATGCATGCATGGGAGCTCAAATAAAAGCTATTAATCTATCGGAGTGACGTAAGATCGGGAACCTCCGATTTTGTAATGGAATAATCATGATCATCATGTCTCACCTTGAAGGAACTAAAAACATGAGGTGAGACTAACAACAAGAAGCAACATTCATGAAATCATAAAAATAAAAATATCGAACTCATCATAGCATCATCATCATGGAACATATCTCATCTCTATTTCATAAAAATCATTAACTTTCCTCTTTTAGAGTATAAGAAGATCATGGAAATCTAGAGAAGAAATCACAATATAAGAGTCATGTCTTTGAAAGAAGGGGACTAGCCTCACATACCTTTATGTCTTCTTAATGGCTAAGAGTTCTCCTTCCAAGCTCGCGATTCTACATTCAAGAGAATCCGTACAAAATTAGCTCATTGAGAACATGCTTAAATCTGGACTAAAGCGACTAAAAGGATAACGAAAATTTGGCAGCATTTCCTTTGTTCCTACAACTTTCTCCATATAATCAACAACTCCCAAATATCATTAACAACACCCAAGACATCATAATCACTAACCATCTTCAAGTTAAACATTATTCGATTCGTAAAATGCCCTTCAAATGTCATTCATAACCATAACTACGGCGTACCACCATATTCGTTCACATATAATGCTTCGTCAACATGCTTAATAACATTCATCACAAGATCATACTCATGGCACATCAAGAACTATGATTCATGTCAAGTCACTATCCAAGAATACCATTAATTCCACCTTTGAGCTTCATATTCTACTCCTTTCCTTTATTCAAGTTATTCTACAACCAAATACTCTTATTAACATGGATTAAATGTAAAACTCACCTTTGATCAAATAGGAATGGTCCTTGGATGAAAATACTCTACGTGAGAAAACCCCAACATCAATTCCAAAGGGCTTCTTGGCCTCTAGCAACCCTAGAGCATCCTTGCACTTGATTTCCTTGGATTAATGATGTTTAATCTTTTATTTGCCTTGGATTTATGTTAGTATGGTATATAGAATATTCTAGAGCTCTCAAGAAGTGTGGAGGAAATGAGAGAAATGAAAAATAAGAACTTGGGTCTAATATATATACTTGCAAAAATCTGAGCTGACATGGTTTTATACGGACACTTATACGGTTCGTATAATTTTATACGGTCCATATAAGGGACTGTATAAGTCCATCAGAGACTGGTCCATTCTGAAACTGTTATACGGACCATTATATGGATCGTATAAAGTTATACAGACCGTATAAATGGTCGTATAACCCACTTTTCTCCCGAACTTGTTCTCGTTGATTCGTTTGATCTCCATTCCTCATGGAACCTTCTTAGCACTTTTTTATCACTTCATTAACAATATAAACATCCTCATAACTCATTCACAAGACCTTACTAAATAATATTTAACTCAATACCTACGAAACCTTTTCCCCAAACGCGACTTACACCTCACTTTCCTTCGATGAACTTTCTTACTTCGATTCATACAACTTCAAAATCTTATCGCATACACTTTAAAACTACCAAATTCCCTCCTTAATGTCATAAGAACTCCATGTTCACCTTAAGCTGATGTTAGTGTACGTACGACACAACGATATGAAATTCTGAGGTGTAACAGAGACCATATAAAATGATATAATATTATATATAAGAATCTTTTAGTTATCAAAATTTGATTCCGAAAACTCTAATTGATGATAGAGATGCGGTCCATCTCCTCATATTTTTGGGTGAATTTTATTTGATCAATTCGTCTTGCATATTGCCATTCCTACTTATCAAGTTTGTTCTTTGTGTTATGCTCTTTAAATTGCTTTTAAATTTATTATATCATTGTTATTTATACTGATTTTTATGTTATTTTTAAGTATTCTAGTATCTCGACACGTGTGTTGCACGGCTACATTAAGTCATGTAGTACACGATTTTGTAAAGTAACATCAACATTAAATTTTGGTAATACAATTTTGTAAAGTAACATCAACATTAAATTATAGTAATTAGTATATAAAAATGCAGGTAAAAGAAGGAGAAGGAAAATTTTATTATTGCAAGACTTCTCTTTTGAAAAATTACACAACTTTCACAAATTTTACTTCATTTCTCCTTTAGGAAGATAAATTGTTATTTTTTTGAAATCAAAATTCATTTCCTGAAAGTCCAAAAAATTTTGGAGAGTATCAATGAAAGGAGTACTCAAGCTGAAGATGGCAGTAGATTTTATATTTTTGTTTTTGATATTTTTCTTAACCATTCTGTTTTTTTTTTTTTTTTTTTTTTTTTGTGTGTTTAATGGCGGACCAATCTTACTTTGCGTCATATAAGAGCCTATTAAAATGAGAAATAATGATAGAGAACTCATCAATCTCGTTATATTTTTGAGTGAATTTTCATTGTTCACTGTGTCCTGCATGCTGCCATTACAACTTGTCATGTATTTTCTTTATGTAATATTCTTGAATTTTTTATGAAATAATTTTTTTTCACTGTTCAAAATCAACAATATGCCAAACTGCACCTCCTTCTTCAAAAATATAACCCATTAATACCTAACTAGATTTAATATGAGAGTTTTTTCATTGGTATGAGATAACCGGAATTTCATTGAAAGTAGTAAAAGCACTAAACAAAAGTTTAGTTTCCTCAGCGATTACTTGGATTTTTTAACAGGAGAGCAGATCATCTTGACATTGCCATAAGGATCCTTCAGCTTTCCAGCACGCTCACAGCAACAAGCATCAGCAGAAACAGACTTGGCTTTAACAGCATCAACATCCTCAGTTCCCAAGCAGAAAACACAACCAATCGAAGCAATCGTCATAGGAGCAGTAGTCTTCATCAGTAAGATAAGAAACAAGGAAAGAAAGTGAGCCAAGCTTAAGTTCAACAAAGGGAATCAATGGTATCTCTCCTTTTGCCTTCCTTTTCGGATGGTTGACACGTGTCACTCCATATCACGAAACGCAATTTTGTATAACGTTACGACATGGTTTGCTTTCAGTGCTTCAACAAATTGCTATGGCATCACCGGTGTGAAAATGACATGTGTCACCTTCACAGAGGCTCCGTTCTGTGCCTCGATAATCGAGCCTCCATTTGAGCTTCAGCTTCAGCCATTGTTGTTAAAACCCTATGAGAGACAAAAAGAAACATAAAGGAGAAGAAGAAGGAAATAATAGAGAAATGCAAAGTGAATTTGGAGAAAAGTAATTTGATTAATAATATAATCATCAGTACAATTCTTTACACAGCTTGTGCATACAATGACAACCGTTGGCCTTATAATATCACCAATGACCACAATACGATATATAAATTACTAGACAACTTACATTGCATAACCCCAGATGTACAGCCTCACTGACCATGTATTGTGAATGATACAACTGATGATACGCATGATTGTTATACCCAACTTTCGTTACTGCTCCACCAGGTGCTCCATTCTCTTTTAACGCATCGCCTATCTCTTTTCTCTCCCCATCTGTAGTGAGACCCCCTTCTTCACACCATTCTTGATCCTCCATCATTGGTGGATGGCTCAGGAAAGCCTGGTTATCTACGACAATAACCAAAAATGGCGTGCATGGTCAATAAATTCCGAATTATTGATTGAAATCAAAGGTTCCACTTACAAGTTGCCGATCAAAAAGCCTTGAGAGAACCTGAAAGAATTCAACCACTTGGAAATGAGACTAGTACATCTCCTCTTCCCATTTCCTGAAACTCTTACATCCATCTCTCATTTAGAAAAAGGAAAAAAATAGTTGGGGGAATAATTGGAAAACAAAATAGAAAAAAGGAGGAATCTCTCAGATCCCTTTATGCATGCAGTAAATGGACAATAAAAAGAAAGATAAGTTTAAAACAAGATCAAATCTTTATTGTTGAATAGAACTTTTTTATTTATCTAGCGTAGAACTCACCTGATTGTAGATTTCTTGATTATGAAGCTTGAGAGAAAGCGAGAGACTAGAAAGAGTAGAAGAGTTGAGAGAAGAAAATGAAAAAGTGGTTGTGGTTATAATAGGATTTATACTTGAGGTCTTTGAACCATTTAATATTCAGTGTTTATTGGCCTGATTAATCTAAGATGCTCTAGTTGATATTGAAGCGCAGTCCAGTAAAGCAGTCTCTCTAGATGATATCGATCGAAGCGGAGTCGTCAAGGTAGTAGTCAATCCGATGTAGCAAGGCATTCATAAAGAGTACTAGGAATATTCTATGTATTATTAAAGAGGATAACACATTTAGTAGTCTAATTGATCATTCATGAGATTTGAATTTGAAAATTCAAATTAATGACTGAGATCTTAGCAATCTCATCATAATTTTGACTGAATTTTAATTAATCATTCCGTCATGAACTTCGTCACTTGTCATGTCTTTTTTTTATCTTATACTTTTTAAAATATTTTTAATGACTAATTATTTTAATTGATAGTGTTGTTAATGTCATTTCTAAGTAGACTAGTTTTTCGCACGTGCATTGCACGTGTATGACGAATTATGCAGTACACAATCCCATTTCCTTCAACTCTTACATTCGTCTCTCATTATGACAAAGAAAAAAACAATTTGGGGATGGAAAAAGAGATAGAAATAAAGGTTCAGTTCCCTTTATGGATGCAATAGTGATGTGTCGTGAAATTACGGGATATTCGATGCTAATTCCTTAAGCTTTTGTGACTCTTCAAGCACTTTTGTTGTTGCTTTTTGTGTATTTATGTTGTTTTGTAGGATAAGATGCCCAGAGAGCGTAACGGAGCAAAACGGAGCAAAAATAGAACAAGAAGCACTTTCTGCCAGCACATGCTAGTAGCACTTGCTGCAGCATGTTGAACATGCGAGCAGCATGTTGTGCAGCATGTGCTAACAGAGAAATTGGCACAACATGCTACGGTTTTGGCACAACATGCGACTCGCATGTTGCACCTGCGACACAACATGCGAGCAGCATGTTGTGCAACATGTGTTGACAGAGAATTGGCACAACATGCTACGGTTTTGGCACAACATGCGACTCGCATGTTGCACCTGCGACACAAGATGCGAGTAGCATGTTGTGCACGCAGGGTATTTTTGTCCAAATTTTGTTCCCGTTTTGGCACTTCTATAAATAGAATGCTAGGGTTTCTAAAACTCATCTTTGGCCATTTTCATACAAGCTTGGAAGCTAGGGTTTTATCTACACCATTGGAGGAGAAGATTGGAGCATCTTAATGAGATATTTCTTAAACCTTTCTTCAATTTCTTGTTTTTTATTGAATATTTAAGTGTGTAATATTTTCTTCTTTCACCTGAATCTTGTTTATGATATTATTCATTATCAAGTGTTAGATCAAACTCTTGTTATGCTTATGTATTGAATTATTTTTATTTCCAATGAAGTGGGTTTATGGTTTCTCTATTAACTCTTCAAGCTTTAATGTCCTTTAATGGTGTACAACATTATTTGTGCCTAAATACTCATACTTTGCTTGGAAAAGAAAGTAGAGGTTAGGAAAAGAGTTAATAGCAAGAATTTGGGTCATTAAACCCATCTAATAACTTGAGCTCGGAAGAGGATAGTTACTTGAGGTTAAATTGATTGTGCCTAATATTACACCCTAAGGCTTGGAAAAGCTCAAAGTGAAATTCATTGATTTGGTTGGAAGACTTTCAATGAGATTTTAGAAACCATTATCTATTAACATAAACCCGCTCTTAGTTGTAATATCATAAAATATATTGGATCGTTACTTGAGAGTTCCTTGTATCCAAGCTTGTGGCCATTGATCATTTTACCCGCTTTCTAGGTTAGTTTACATTGCCGCATTAGTTATAATTTTTCTCAAAAACCAAAATATTATCTATCGTTTGGCTTAGCTTGGTAAGTGAAAGTTCCTTACTTTCTTAATCGCCTAGTATATTGTTCCCCGTGGGATCGACCCCGACTCATAGTTGGGTAAATTATATTGCATACGACCGTGTACACTTTCTCTTTGAGGAGTGGATTTAGACGTTATCAATTTTGGCGCCGTTGCCGGGGAACAATTTGGCGTATTTGAGTTAGTGTGTGATTTAAGCTTCCTTGCTTTTGTCCAAACTTGTGAATATTTGTGTTGTTGTTTCGTTGCTTTATTTGATTTTTATATAAAAAAAATGGCATCATATAATGAAAATTGGGCGGATGGTAGTTGTTCCTACTTTGATGACCCTTGTCTTTATTGTGGAGGACCACACTCATGGCAAAATTGTTTGAATTCTCCCGGGGGCGGATTGTGCGCACGATCCCAAACCTATGAGTGGAGTATTTGTGATAGGTGTGGTGGTCAAAATGGTCATTGGGATAATTGTGCTTATTTGTCCTTCCCTTCCCCGAACCCCCACTATGACTATTCTAGTTTTGATTTTGATGATAGTAGGGATATGGAAGTGGAAGAAGCCTCAAATGCTCAAAATGAGAGGATAATGCTCATGTTGGAGACCATCCTTGAAAAAGTGGAAAAACAGGACTTAGCGGTTAAGGACTTGAGGCAACCACTTGATGACTTGGGGCAAGCAATTAATTGCAATAACAAAGCTATTCACACCTTAGAGGATCAAATGAAATTATTGGTTCAGACTCATAATTCTCAATAACTTGAGGGTGTTGAAAGTAGACAAGAAAGTGACCAAAACATGAATTTCTCCAAGGGTGAATTTTAACAAGCTTTGAATGACTCTCAACTTGAAGAAGGCCTTGACAAAGTGGAAATTGTGAGCCAAGATTGGCTTATGACTCAAGCTCAACGACTTTAAGCCTATGGGGATCATCGTAAAGGCATTTCGAGGATGATGGAAGAATTTTTAAAAATGCATGTTGAGCAAAGTCAAGAAGTGGAGCTACTTGAAATTTCTATCCAAAAATTGAAGGCCGAATTGAATGCAAACATTGAGGCATGTGATGCTCAATATCAAAGGGCCATGGATTGTAGTTTTGAGTTAGTTTCCAATAAAGAAGAGGTCAAGATTGATTTTCAAGAGCTAATGATGAATTGCCAACCGACCAATCCAAAAATAATGCAAGATGCCGAGATTGAAGAAATGATACTAGAGTTGAATAAAAAGGTTCACAAAATAATTTTTGAGGACTCTAGTTCATTTGTGGGTGAGGATGTCAAAAATGGAGCGAATGTGAAAATTGAGCGCCTTAGACCACATTCCAACCATTTTTCAGCATTATGCTTGGTTAGTGAAATGGAAGTTGAACTAACCGAGCCTATGGAGAATTTTGGAGATAAAAAAGAAAGCGTTTTCATTTTGAAGTTTGCTATGCCAAGAAGACAAAATGGCATGCCTCACTTACGGGCCAAGAAGTGCAAAATGCGACACCCGAGAGTTGGCCTTTTTGCATTCCTACCACCGCCTCACGAGCATCACCAGAATCTTGATTCAAAGTTGGGGCGCATATTCATATCTTACAACTGGAGGGAAAAGTGGTAAAGGTAACCATCGTGCCGCGACGTCAACTTAAGCGTTTGGTGGGAGGCAACCCATCGTTTTAAAAATTTTAAGTCATTTTTGAAATTTTCTTTTTTATAATATCTTAGTAGATTATTTTTGACTAATCCACAAAGTTTTAGAATTTTTGGAGTTCTATTGAGCAGGTCGGGTTTTTAGAGCATCCCCAAACCAGTAGTTGCTGCTGAAAAAAAAAATTAGTTGCCCTCAAACTATTTTATGTTTTGTTTTGATTATGTGTAGTGAGGACACTGCAATGATGGGTGGCATGTGGTAGCACATTATATTTTGGATATGCACAAATTGTGCCCTTGTCGGGCTTTTGTCTTATATATGGATATTGTGTGCCCTTGCCATGTTTGTTTTGTGACTATTGGTATGGTTGTGAATAAACATTGTTACAAATGGAACTTGCTCAAATTTTTTAAGATTTTGTTTTGTTGTCATGTTGTGGATTAGTCACTTTTATTATTTTATTTTCTTTCTTAGCTTTTTTTAATTAGTAGGTGTAGGTGATTCTTTGAGGAAAAATGTGGAAACTCTTGGCTTGTTTGGTACTAATAGAGTTCGTCTCTTGCATGTGAAATTGAAATGCGAATACCCCTCCAAAATTGTTTTGTGAAAGTTAAAAAGCAAGGTGCATAGGAAAGAACGATTTTTGTGACAACTTTTTGGCTCATTTGGTTACTCTTTACCTACTAGTTGTGTTTACTTTGGATTATGAGATATTGCACTAGTTGTTCTTGCTTAGGAAGTGAAATTGATCCATCTTAACTAGTTCATATGCCATGTGTGGTGAGTGTTTGTTGAATAATTCTTGTGTTTACTTTTATCATCTAGAACTTGCCCGATTAGTCTTTCATTGCTAATTTTGATTATGTTGGTTAGAGAGATGACCTCGGGCTATCTTTGTGATTTTTGAAAAAACCTCTTTAGCCTTTCTAGCCTACCATTGCATAAATAATATCACTAGTAACCCCATTTGAGTCTATGACCTTTTCTTTGATTGCCACATTACAAGCCTTTACCCTTTTTTGATGAAAAGTCTCTCTTTTGAACCTTTCCCTCCTTGAACATGAAATTGTGAATTTGAGGCCAAAAGCCTAAGTTGGGGGTGTCAGTGTTGCTTGAGAGTGGTGAAGGTTGGTGTTGTGGAGAAGTCAAAAGAAAGGAAGAAAATTTGAAAAATACAAAAATGTTGCAAACTTTTTGTGCAAAAAAATGTATCTTTGTGAAAAAAAAAAAATAGAAATCAAGAAAATGGTTGCACAAAAAGAAGTTGGAATAATTGGGGAAACTAGTATGCAAAGGAAGGAGTGATGTTTTGAAATGAAGAGGAAGTGGACGAAAGGTTTTGTGTAGTGTTCAAGGAGGGCGTAGTCACTTGTATCCTAAATTCTTATCCTACCCTTCCCTAAGCCTACATTACAAGCTTAAAAAGTCCCTATGTGATCTCCAACCGAATGTTCTTGAGTTAGTGATGACTGAAAATAAGGGCAAGCTTATGGTGTGATATTTGTTAGCACTAGAATTTCTTTGTTGAGTGTGAGTGACTTTTTGTATTTATCCCTTGCGTTGTTGTTGTGAATATAGTGATTTTGGGACTTTCTTTCTTGTGAGGGAATATGGATTACGATAGATTGGTGATGTTGAAAAATTCGAAGTTGAGTCAACTGAGCATATCTAGTGAGCTAGTGGTTTTGAGTCGCTTATTGAGGCTTGAGTGTTGTTGCTTGATGGTTTTAAATCTCTATTGCATTCTTGAAATTGTATTTTGAAATGAGGGAGTTATATTGTTGAAGCTGCACATGCTTGTAGCCTAATTGTTGGTACCAACCAAAGTCATGTTTTTGTGCTTAAAGTGGATCCTCATTGAGATATTTGTTTTGATTTGCTTGAGGACAAGCAAAGACTTTAATTTGGGGGTGTTGATGTGTCATCAAATTACGGGATATTCGATGCTAATTCCTTAAGCTTTTGTGACTCTCCAAGCACTTTTGTTGTTACCTTTTGTGTATTTATGTTGTTTTGAAGGATAAGATTCCCAGAGAGCGTAACGGAGCAAAACGGAGCAAAAATAGAACAAGAAGCACTTTCTGGTAGCACATGCTAGTAGCACTTGCTGCAGCATGTTGAACATGCGAGCAGCATGTTGTGCAGCATGTGCTAACAGAGCAATTGGCACAACATGCGACTCGCATGTTGCACCTGCGACACAACATGCGAGCAGCATGTTGTGCAACATGTGTTGACAGAGAAATTGGCACGACATGCTACGGTTTTGGCACAACATGCGACTCGCATGTTGCACCTGCGACACAAGATGCGAGTAGCATGTTGTGCACGCAGGGTATTTTTGTCCAAATTTTGTTCCCGTTTTGGCACTTCTATAAATAGAATGCTAGGGTTTCTAAAACTCATCTTTGGCCATTTTCATACAAGCTTGGAGGCTAGGGTTTTATCTACACCATTGGAGGAGAAGATTGGAGCACCATAATGAGATATTTCTTAAACCTTTCTTCAATTCCTTGTTTTGTATTGAATATTTAAGTGTGTAGTATTTTCAACTTTCACCTGAATCTTGTTTATGATATTATTCATTATCAAGTGTTAGATGAAACTCTTGTTATGCTTATGTATTGAATGATTTTTATTTCAAATGAAGTGGGTTTATTGTTTCTCTATTAACTCTTCAAACTTTAATGTCCTTTAATGGTGTACAACATTATTTTTGCCTAAATACCCATACTTTGATTGGAAAAGAAATTAGAGGTTAGGAAAAGAGTTAATAGCAAGAATTTGGGTCATTAAACCCATCTAATAACTTGTGCTCGGAAGAGGATAGTTACTTGAGGTTAAATTGATTTTGCCTAATATCAAACTCTAAGGCTTGGAAAAGTTTAGAGTGAAATTCATTGATTTGGTTGAAAGACTTTCAATGAGATTTTAGAAACCATTATCTATTAACATAAACCCGCTCTTAGTTGTAAAATTGTAAAATACATTGGATCGTGACTTGAGAGTAATTTCCCTTGTATCCATGCTTGTGGCCATTGATCCTTTTACTTGCTTTCTAGGTTAGTTTACATTTTTGCATTAGTTATAATTTTCTCAAAACCAAAATATTATCTATCGTTTTGCTTAGCTTTGTAAGTGAAAGTTCCTTACTTTCTTAATCGCCTAGTATATTGTTCCCTGTGGGATCGACCCCGACTCATAGTTGGGTAAATTATATTGCATACGACCGTGTACACTTTCTCTTTGAGGAGTGGATTTGGACGTTATAAAATAGAAGGAGAGTCAAAGAAAATAAAATAGCAAGAAAATCAATTCTTTGAAGAATATAATACTTTTATTTATTTATTACGAACTCATCAGTAGATTTGCTTAGTATGAAACTTGAGGGAGATGGAGAGTGAGAGAGAGAGAAATGAAATGGTAGAAAAGTATGGACAACATCAACTGAAGGAGTACTCGAGTTGAAGATGGCAATAGGTTTTGTAAATCTTGAGATTTTTCTTTCTGATATTTTTCTTGACCAATCAGTATATTGTGTTTAATGGAGAACTAATCTAAATTCACGTCAGATGAGACCATATTAAATGATAAAATGTTAAATATAAGAATCTTTTATTTATCAAAATTTGAATCCGGAAACTCTAATTGATGATAGAGATCTCGTCAATCTCCTTATATTTTTGAGTGAATTTTCATAGATCACTCCGTCCTGCGTGCTTCCATTGCCACTTATTATGTTTTTTCTTTACATTATGCTCTTTAAATGTTTCGAAATTTATTAAATGATTGTAACTTATAATGATTTGCATGTCATTTTTAAGTATGCTAGTTTTTGACACGTGTGTTGCACGGGTATACTAAGTCATGTAGAACACGATTTTGTAAAGTAATAGCAACATTAAATTTTAGCAATCATTAGATAAACAAACGAATGAGAAGGAAACTTTAATTATTACAAGATGTCTCTTTTCAAAAACAACTTTCACAAATTATAGTTCATTTCTCCTTTAGGAAGATAAATTGTTGTTTTTTGAAGTCAAAATTCTTTTCCTGAAAGTCTTGAAAAGTTTGGAGAGTATCAATGAAAGGAGTACTCAAGTTAAAGATGGCAGTAGATTTTATATTTTTGTTTTTGATATTTTTTTAACGTTTCTGTTTTTTGGTGCTTAAATGGCGGACCAATCTGACTCTTCATCATATAAGAGCCTATTAAATGAAAAAACACCAATTATAAGAATTTCTTCATTTTAAAAATTTTCATTCAAAAAATCTTGTTAATGATAGAGATCTGATCAATCTCGTTTTATTATTGAGTGAATTTTCATTTATCATTGTGTCCAGCATGTTGTCATTACTTCTTGTCATGTATTTTCTTTATGTTATATTCTTTAAATATTGTTGAATATTTTTTTCTTTCATTTTTATGAAATAAATTTCTCTAATTTTTTTCACTGTTCAAAATCAACCATATGCCAAACTGGACCACCTCCTTCAAAAAGCTAACCCATTAACCCCCTAACTTGTAACGACCCATTTGGTCATTATAGTGCTTTTGATCCATTTACCCCCATTGACCCTTCCCTGAGACCTATTAATACGATTTTTACCCGCGAAGACGAGCGTCATGGTTCCTAAGGTAGTGGGGTAAGTTTTATGATGACTTATGTGAAATAGAGCCTTAAAGAGAAAAACGGTTGACTGATAGTTGAATTTTAGGTACACAGACCTTTTTGGAAAATCCGTCAATTCTGAGAGGTCTGAATGGTCGATAATGACTTGTTGGGATGTTCAGTTCGGTTCTCGAGGCACTCTGGGGTGTTTTGGGCTATTGGTTAGGTAGTTGGTCTTTGACCATTGGGTGTTGACCCGATCAAATAAACCATCATTGGGAATTTCAAGACCACGAGTGAGACTGTAGCACGTTTTTATATGTGGTTGCATGTTTGGTTTGTATCTTGAAGGTCTCGGGTGATTTCCGGGTTTTGGGAATGAGTTAGTGAAAAACCAGCATTTTAGTGGTGTCTGAGGCCAGCTGTGACGCCCCATTGTGCGCTCTAGCAGACCCGCTTCGGTGAGGACTGGTCCGCTATGGCCGTTGAGTGGATTAGTTGTAATTCATTCCAGCAGCGAAAGATGAGCCGCGGGGGTGGTTTCGTTGTAGCAGACCATCTGCCGCTACAGTAGGTGACATGGACCACAACCCTATTTAATGCCAAGGAAAATCTCCATTTCCTATTCCCACATTTATTGTTCATAAGTGTCTTGAAGGCAAATTAAAGAGGTTCTAAGCAGATTACTCTTGAGGGTAAGTTCTCTAAGCTTGATTTCATTCATTTACCTTTCTTAAGCATCAATCCATGATAGAAAATCCATAGAAACATAAGGAAGAAGATGGGTTTTGACACTTACTTCAATATTTGATATTTAGTCTTTCAATATGAGATTTGTTGATAGATTTGACTAATCTAAGCATGAAATTTGATGAATTATTGACCAATAGGCTTGAATGCTCCATTATAGAGTTTATACCCAAATTGTGGGTTTTGACTTAAATGATGAAATTGACCTATCCTTCGGTTAATTTACCAATTGAGGAGTAGAATTGAACTTCTAGAATGCTGGGTTACCAATTCCACCTTTGAGATATCCGTTTGACCCTTATGGGCCTATTTTCTCCCTTTTTCCGTGGTTGTTTATATTCGAACGGTAGTATAGCAATATGTCACGACCCATTTTTCTTAGGCCGTTGTCACGACCCAACAAGAGGGCCATGACAAAAGTGGTATCAGAGCAGTTCTTCCTAGGGCGTGTCTACGAGCCGTGTCCGGTAGAATCCTGTTTATGGGTGTGAAGCGCGCCATACTTATAAATAGGAGGCTGCATGGCATTTAGGAATAATTGACCTTCTTTTTTTTCAGAGATCGTGGGATAGAGCTATGTTATCAGGATTCCATTTTTCCTAATTGTGTGTTATGATTTCAGCAATGCCTGTGAAGAGGAAAGTTACAGCGGCCCAGAAAGCCAAGATGGTGGCCGGAAGAAGGACTGAACAGGAGCCACCAGCAGAGATAGAAGAGGGTGAGTCTCGTAATAAGGTTCCATCTCGGGCCTCTCCTACTCCACCCCTACCAGAGGAGCATGAAGGGGCTTCAGCTCCAACTCCAGTATCCCCAGTTCCTCTACCAAATACCTTAGGCCAGCAAATGAGAGAGGTTATTCAGGTGCTGACCCAGTTAGTGGCTACTCAGGCCCAGCGGCAGAGGGATAACCTGGATGATAGAGCAGTCAGCGCAAGAGCCCGTGATTTTATTAGTCTGAACCCTCCAGAATTTTAGGGGTCAAAGCCGGATGAAGACCCGCAGAGCTTTATAGATGCGATGCTGACGAATCTACGAATAATACATGCTTCTGATACTGAGTCAGGGGAATTGGCTTCTTATAGATTGCGGGATGTGGCCGTCCATTGGTACAACACTTTGATATCTTTGAGAGGGGCAAATGTGCCTCCCCTAGTATGGCAAGAGTTCGTGGATGCCTTCTTCCTACATTATTTACCACCGGAGGTTCGACGAGCCCGAGTCGACAAGTTTTTGAATCTCCAACAGGGGAATATGAGTGCCCGAGAATACAGTCTTCGCTTTAATTCCTTGGCTGGGTATGCTTCAGCTATGGCAGCTAATATGGGGGACTGTGTACATCAGTTCGTGAGTGGTTTAGGGCCATATTTGATTAAGGAGTGCTTGACAGCCTCGCTCCATGCCAAGATGGATATTGCTCATATTCAGGCCCATACTCAGAAACTGGAGGAACAGCAGCAGCCGCAAAGGGGTGAGCGTGCTTCTGATAAAAGGCATAGTAAGAGGGCCAGATCTTTTAGTGCTACTTGTGAGTTCAGAAGGGGAAAAAGGCCTCAATATTCCAGGCATTCAGTCCAATCAGTGGCTAGCGCAGCTCCTGGATTCGCGGGAAAGAGATTTGATCGTCCTATTTATTCTGGACCTGGCTAGAGCTCTAGAGTTTCGAGTTCCCAGCATAGAGGCGATCCCAATCAAAGGCTACCACCTATACCATGATGTATTCAGTGTGGTAGGCTGCATTCAGTAAAGTGCCGCCTAGGTTCAGATGTTTGTTATGCCTGTGGTCAACAGGAGCAAATGATGCGTGATTGTCCATCAGTGGCTGGCAGAGGTAGAATCGAGCCCAAGGGATTAGTGGTGGGATCTTCATCGTCCATGCACCTTATGGGGCAAGGTTCACAGGCACCAGCAGGTTGCGGTAGAGGTAGGGGAGGAGCATCCAGTTCAAGTGGTCCTCAGAACCGTATCTACCTACTAGCCGGACGATAGGATCTTGAGACCTCCCCTGATGTTGTCACAAGTATATTGTCAGTATCCTCTCATGATGTGGAGGCATTGATTGTTCCGGGTTCTACTTTGTCATATATTACTCCTTATATTGCCAATCGCATCGGGGTGAAACCTGAGCCAATCAAACCTTTTGAGGTGTACACACCAGTAGGGGAACCAGTGGTAGCTAAACATGTATATAGGAATTGTGTGGTTGTAGTTTGAAACTGCCATAGCTGATTTACATGAGTTAAAATTTTTATATTTTGACGTTATATGGGTATGGATTTGCTGGCCTCCTGTTATGCCAGTGTTTATTATAGAACAAACATGGTCTGATTTCAGTTTTCAGGAGAACCGGTCTTAGAATGGAAAGGTAATACAGCGTCTACGAAAGGTAGGTTTATTTCCTATCTCAAAGCGAGGAAGATGATTGCTAAGGGCTATATTTATCATTTAGTCCGGGTTTATGACACCAAAGCAAAACCTCCAACTCTCCAATCTATCCCAGTAGTAAATGAGTTTCCAGATATGTTTCCGGACGAGCTTCCAGGTCTTCCTCTAGAAAGGGAGATTGAGTTTACCATTGATGTGTTTCCAGATACTAAGCCCATATGTATCCCTCCTTATCGAATGGCCCCTGTAGAATTAAAAAAGTTAAAGGCGTAACTGAAAGATTTAGTTGAAAAAGGCTTTATTAGGCCTAGTTCATCGCCATGGGAGCATCAATGTTGTTCATAAGAAAGAAAGATGGTTCCTTGAGGATGTGTATTGATTACAGACAATTGAACAAGGTGACGATAAAGAATAAATATCCACTTCCTAGGATCGATGATATCTTGGTATATTCTTAGATGGAGGCAGAGCATGCAGATCATCTACGTACTATTCTTGGAATTCTACGAGCTCGGAAACTATATGCCAAGTTTTCAAAATGTGAATTTTGTCACTTTTCTGGGGCATATTATTTCAGCTGACGGTATTCGAGTAGATACCAAGAAGGTTAAAGCTATGAAGAATTGGCCGAGGCCTATAACGCCTATGAAGGTCCATAGTTTCCTAGGGTTGGCCGGTTTGCTCATTTTGGCACCAATGACTAAGATGACTCAGAAATCAGCTAAATGTTAGTGGACGGATGCATGCGAGCGCAGTTTTCAGGAGTTGAAGGATAGGTTGACTTCGGTCCCAGTCCTAACACTTCCAGTGGGATCAGAGGGGTATGTTATTTATTGTGATGCTTCAGGTGTTGGGCTAGGTTGTGTGGTGATGCAACATGGTTAAGTTGTTGCCAATGCTTTAAGGCAGTTGCGGAAACACGAGAAAAACAACCCGACCCATGAGTTAGAGTTGGTTGCAGTTATTCATGCACTAAAGATGTGGAGGCATTACTTGTATGGTATTCATGTGGATAATTACACGGATCATAAGAGTCTCCAATATATTTTCAAACAAAAGGAATTGAATTTGCGGCAAAGGTGGTGGTTGGAGCTATTTAAAGACTATGATGTGAGTATCTTATATCATCTTAGAAAGGCGAACGTAGTAGCCGATGCCCTTAGCCGCAAATCCAAGGGTAGTTTAGGTGACGTTCAGCTGGAGAAGAGGGAGTTAGTTCGTGAGCTTCAATAGCTAGCCAGCCTAGGACTTCGCTTAATGGACTCGGACAGTACGGGAGTTACTGTCCAGAACCTAACTATGTCGTCTTTAGTAGAGGAGGTAAAGAAACACCAATATAAGGACCCCATGTTAGTTCATCATAGGGATTTACTTCCTTAGAAAAAGAAGTCACCATTTGAGGTTCCTACAAATGGAGTTCTCAAGTACCAAGGTAGGTTATGTGTCCCCGATGTTGCAGGTTTACGTCAACAGATTTTGGAAGAAGCCCATCATTCCCGTTATTCTGTCCATCCAGGAGCAACAAAGATGTACCATGATCTTAAATCTCTATATTGGTGGGACGGAATGAAGAAAGATATAACGGAGTTTGTAGCCCAATGTCCTAATTGTCAACAGGTGAAAATCGAGCATCAGAAGCCTGGGGGATTACTGCAAGCTATAGAGATTTTGACTTGGAAATGGGAAGTGATTAATATGGATTTCATTACAGGCTTGCCTCGTTCCCAGCGTCAGTACGATTCTATATGGGTAGTTGTGGATAGACTTACGAAGTAAGCTCATTTTCTACCAGTCAGAACTACGTACTCAGCAGAAGATTATGCAAAGTTGTATATCGAAGAGATCGTACATCTTCATGGTGTTCTAGTATCCATTATTACTGATAGAGGAGCACAATTTACAGCTAATTTTTGGAAGTCCTTCCTAGAAGATTTGGGAACGCAAGTGAGACTTAGCACAGCATTTCATCCACAGACTGATGGGCAGGCTGAGCGCACTATCCAAACCTTTGAAGATATGCTAACAGCCTGTGTGTTGGACTTTGGAGGTAGTTGGGATGATCATTTGCCTCTCATCGAATTTGGGTACAATAATAGCTACCACTCCAGTATTCAGATGGCCCCATATGAAGCTCTATATGTAACGAAGTGTAGATCGCCAATTGGATGGTTCGAAGTAGGAGAGACAAATTTAGTGGGCCCAGACTTGATCCAGCAAGCGGTAGAAAAGATCAAGCTTATTCAAGATCGGTTATTAACAACACAAAGTCGTCAAAAGTCCTATGCGGATAATCGTCGACGAAACTTGGAATTTAAAATTAATGACTGGGTATTCTTCAAAGTGTCACCGATGAAAGGTATAATGAGATTTGGCAAGAAGGGAAAACTTAGTCCCCGGTATATCAGGCCTTACAAGATTGTGTGCAAGGTAGGACAAGTGGCTTATGAATTATATCTGCCTTCAGACATGGAGTCATTTCACCTAGTTTTTAATGTGTCAATGCTTCGAAAGTGCTTGGGAGATCCCTCTAGATTTGTGCCAAGTTACTGAGAAATTATCTTATGAAGAAGTACTTATTCCCATTTTAGATAGGCAAGTTCGAAGACTTAGAACTAAAGAAGTAGCCTAGTTAAAGTTCTATAGAGAAACAATAATAAAGAGGAAATGACTTGGGAAGTAGAGAAAGATATGAAGTCCAGGTATCCGCTTTTATTCCCACCCCCAGAAGAGCTCCAGACAGAGATACCAGCACCCTCAGGTATGTAATGCTTCTTTGAAGGATTTCTTGGTTGTGCGTGGGTAATATAGATATTGATGTTGTAGCTCTATGAGACATTGTATATTTTGGGTTGTTGTGACAGGATGGTAGTGGTACAATTACAGGGGAAACACTGGCAAACTTTTCGTAGAAATTCCTAAGAATTTAACATTCGAGGACGAATGTTCGTAAAGGGGGAGAAATGTTACACCTCGTAATTTTTGTAGGTTGAGATTCGCTAGGTGTTAGTTGATCAATTGTGGACACTGGAGTTGTGGTCGAAGATATATGAGACTATATGTACTTATCTTGTGGTTATGAGGGTTTAAGCTCATGCAATAGGTCATGGAAGGATTAGAGAACAAGTGAATCAAGGATATTAAGTTTTAGAACTTTGGAGGAAAGTTGGGCAAGATTTTGTACAATGATTTTGGTCTAACTTGGGGAAAGAATATATTTTAGCATATGAAGAGTTTTGAAGTGAAACAAAAGGCTAAATTGAAGTTCAGGAAATCTAGTTTCCAACGCAACAAAGCGCGCGTCGATCCGATATCGGAGTCAAACGTTATGAACATTTTAAGACAGGCTGCCAGGGCAGAGATTAACTCTGCACGAATGCTCCTGGAGGTGGCCCGAACGCGCAAAGCAACAAGGGCTAACTCAGCGTGAAATGTGCTGAGCAAATTCTAGGTCAGTTCAAACTGACTCTAGAACATTATAAAAGGGGGCTTACCCCCTCATTTTTCAAACAAACACCCCTCCAAACTTCCCAAAATTTTTGGAACTTTCCCCCAACTTTCATTCATAAAATTTAAGCGCGAATAAGTGGAATCTCTGGATTTAGGTTCAGACAGCGTATAGTTGCGATTATAATATCATATTACGAAGGATTTTTGCTTGGATTCAAGGCGGATATTAAAGATATTGTTGTTATAGCAAGAGCAAGGTATGAATCTTTCCTTATTGATATTGATTTAGGTTTACTTATGGAGGTAAAACTACTACTTGATCGTATAATAAATTGGTTGATTGAGAAATTGGATAAACATCGTTTGGGATGTTTTGTGGAATATTTTGGTATGGATGATGAAGTTTTTGCTGTTAGAGTTGTTGTTGTTGTGTTGGTTGTAGTATTGTGATTTCGGGCTATGGATATAAATAGGGGAGATGCTGCCCAAATTTTGACAGATTCTAAAGGAGTTTAATTTAAAGACTTATGATAGGCATATGACAATAAGCCTAACAGTAGTATGAATTCTCTTGAATGTAGATTTGTGAGCTTGGGAGGATAAGCATTAAGTAGTAGGAGATCAAATAGGTATGTTAAGGCTAGTCCCTTTCTTTTCTAAAGGCATGATTATTTTTTTGTGAACTCATACATGTTTTCCATAATATCCTTATTCCCAAAAATCTAGAAGTTCATGATTCTCAAAGTTCTGATATTGCTAAAGATAGATGTTTCCTATGATAATAATGATGATGATGATGATGATGATCCCATTTCTAGAGATTCCAAAGTTTACAGTCTTGATGCTATTATGAGATAATTGAGTTTATTTCATGATTTTCTTGATTTTATTCATTGTTGTTGATCTCACCTTATGTTACTTGTTCCTTCAAGGTGAGATATAGCGATTATGATTATTCCATAATATAAATCGGAGGTTACTGACCTTACATCACTCCGATAGAGTTGTAGCTTTTAATTGGGCTCTCATGTATTCTTTATATATATATATATATATATATATATATATATATATATATATATATATATATATATGTAAGTATTTTCTCACACCGTGCCTATATGGCCGGGCAACACCTTTACGGTGGGCGGTTTATGGTTAATGATAATAACACTGCGCCTATATTGCCGAGCAGCACCACTAGTGGGTGACATGCGATGGTTACCCCGGATGTGGGCTAATTATGATATATAGATATATTCTATATGTATGAAAAGTGGTTTCTTAAAAAAGTTAAGCATGTATGATATCTGCGCCATTCATACTCAGTACATTGTTCGTACTGACGTCCTTTCTTGTGGACGTTGCGTTCATGCTCGCAGGTAGACAGGTAGACGAACCAGATCCTTAGGAGCTTATCAGCGGAGTTTCAGAAAGGCTCCAATTGTCCTGGAGCTGCAGCTTATTGATACTACTCTTTTGTGTATATACTTAGGCACGGCGGAGTCCTGCCCCATCCTTATGGATTCATGTATTCTATATATAGAGGCTTGTAGACAGATGCATGTATCTAGACATTCCATAGCTTTATCAGTACATATTGTTGTATAGTATTTAGATAGCCTTCCTAGCTTATGTTTATGGGCATGGTTGTTGATGATTACATAAAGATGTGCCATTATCTTGTGATACATGCCCTTACAGATTATGATACCCATGAGTTGTCCTTGTGGTTCACCTAGAAATAGATATGTTATGCATGTTCAGAGGTGGTCGGGAGGTTAGCTCAGGGTTCCAGTCATAGCCCTCTAGTTGGGTCGTGACAGTCGTGCTGACACTTACCTTCCCAGCTGAGTAATCGAACCCTCAACCCAACAATGAATAAACACATGAAAGAATGTATTGAAAAAAGCATAATAGAACAAATACGTAAGTCTCACGATACATCTACATATTAGTAGTAGTAGAAAGTGTGGAAGACAATAAACACCCCCAGGGTCTAGTCTGAATAATACAAGAGCATCTAAGGAGATTAATACAATCTGGAATGCTAATACATAAATGTCTATATCTCTGAAATGAAAATAGGACATATGATAGGGAAGTCTTCAAGGTAAGCGGACCCCTTGTTCAACCTGAAACTCGAGAGAAAGCTGAAGCGTCGAGCAACCACGAGTCACGGAAGTGGATCTGATCTGGTACTCTCCATTCATAAAAGAATGCAACAAGTGCAAGACAGTACACTCAACAGTACTGGTAGGCATCATCGGCCGATTAAGCATAGTTTACATAATTCAGATAATAAAGCATATAAGCAAATAAACCAACTAAGCGTAAGATAATATAATCACAAAGAGTATCTGTTATCGCTTATTTAAAGCATCTAAACCCAAATATGTCAAGTCTGAATATATCCAATGCAAATCCAATCACCAAGCATCTCAATCAAGTCATAATGTAATGCAGTGCAATAATGGTATGGATGCAATGCCATGCCATGCAAATGAGGTGTACACATATACTACGGACAGAAATATCGACATCTCAGTAGCACAACCAAGTGTGACTCGCGAAGTCTAAGTGCCACACTGGGGGACCCGTGGAGTCCATGCACTAATAACGATTCTGGAATATCATCAGAATCGACCATGCAACAATGATGCCGAATAGATCATCGGACATCAGCCATCTCAGAATCACTTAAGTAAAAAAGGTGTCAAACAATCAACGATTTCGAAATTGAACCTCGGATATCGGCCATCTCACAATCACTCAAGTAAAAGAGTTTGCCAAATATCAATTTCACAAATCAACAATTCCAGAATTGAGCATCGGACATTGGCCTTCTCACAATCATTCAAGTAAATAGTTTATTAAAATATCAATTTCACTCCATCAATGATACCGAATCATCGCCAGGTACTGGCCATGCATCATGAATGAGTGAGAATATATGCAATGCGTATATCAACATCAACAATCAAGTTCGATATCACAAGTACCAACGATGGGGTACGCCAACAATGTATCATATCACAATACCAACGGGGGTATGCCAACAACATATCATATCACAATACCAATAGTGGTACGCCCATAACATATCAAAGTATAAATACCAACAACGGGTATGTCTATTCTATCCCAAACAAGACGATGACATAGAATTCAATATCTACCAACTAATCATGGCATCAAACCAGCACAATAGAACAATTAAAGTACACATAACGGGATGGCTAGTCCCAACACAAATCATGGCCCAACTTAAGGCAATATCCAACCCGGCTTCCTACCCGAAGGTTCACATGCTGTCTCCGACATTATAATCTAAATATGTGTTTCGCTATACAAAGTCTCACCAAAGGTAAGCCATAACCTACCTCGATGGCCGAACCGCAACACAAACAACTCACTTCTTTGCCTTGCCCTTCCGCTGAAGCTCAGAATCAAAGTAGTCTAAGCATAATCGAATTTTGTATTAGAAATCATGAAGAATGATACTAATATTGCCATTATTTCAATTAGGTCAATTTTAACCCTAGAAATTAGGGAAACGGGCCTATAAGGGCAAAACGGGAAATTCAAGAATAAATTACCAAATTAAGTATTAGGTGATCATAACCCAACCATAATTGTTGATTTAACTCAAGGATTAGCCTAATTTCTAATTTCAAGAAAAACCCCCAAATTGGGTATAAACCCTAAGTCTTAAATTCCGAAATTCAACGCTAAAAGTGCAAGATATATGCTTAATAAACTTAGATTAGTAAATATCTAACATAAACATCACTTATTTATCATTAATAATCCTAAGGACAATGTTCTTCCAAAATCCTCTTTGACCTCCCATCACCATGGGTTTGTTAAGGGAAAAGGGGAATCTAACATGACAATGGATTAAAGGAAGAATGATGAAATGGGCAAGATTTACCTCCAAGATTCTCCTCCAAATATCCCTAAGAACAGCTTCTTCAAGCCCAAATATCGAAATGGGACATAATGAGGGTCTAAGGGTTTTTAACAACTCATAAACTTTACAAAACTGCCCGTCACCCGTTTTAGCGGTACTGCGACAGCCCCAGTGCTACCGCTTCTGCGGTAGAGGTCAAATCCTCTTCACCACTTCGGTGGCAGGGCTACCACTCTAGCGGTCCTACTGCTGCGGTGCTGGTGCCGCCAACGCGAGCACTAGACACCAGAAACTTAAGCCAAGTTTCATCTTTCGATCCGATTTTCTGACCAATATTTGAGGCTATCTGCTCGCATACCAAGCACCTAGTCCCACATAAAAACATGTTATGAACGCGCCTGTGGCCTCGGAATTCCCAACAAAGGTCTCGTTGACCGAGTCAACACCCGATACCTTAATTCTAATGTCCCAACCCAAGTCACAAAATGCATCCAAGTGCATTAGGAACTGAACGTAATACACACACCAGTTCTAAATGACCATCTGGACCTATCGAAATTGACAAAATCTCGAAAAAGGTTCGTTTGCCGAAAAGTCAACTCCGGATCAACCATTTTTAATTTTAAGCCTATATTTTCTTAAACGTTGCCCGAATCCGGTCTAGACATCTCGAGAAGAATGTCAACAGTCCTCTCGGGTCAAAAGTGAGCTAATTAATGCTCGGGAACGGGGAAAAATGCTGCAAGCACCATCACGGCCAAACAGGTCATTATATCAGATACCAATTGAACTATCGCTCGTCCTCAAGCAAAGAAAGGAAGAAAAGTAGGGGAAATACCTGAATCAGTGAACAACTGGGGATATCGACTGTGCATGTCGGACTCGGTCTCCTAAGTAGCCTCTTTCACAAGATGGTGCTTCCACTGCACCTTCACAGAAGCAATTTCCTTTGACCTCAACTTCCGAACCTGCCTATCCAAGATCGTGATAGGCTCCTCCTCGTAAGTAAAATTAAGAAACTGTTTGTATGTGTTTCTAAAAGTCTGAAAGTGTACTTGCTGGAAGTGTGTTTCTAAAAGCTTTTGAGTGGTACACTAGGATAGAGTTAATCTAGGTGTATTAGTGGTTAGTCTAGGTGTATTAATAGTCCTTGACTAGAGTTAGTCAAGTGGAAGTGCATGCAATTAGAGCATTGCAAGTGAGGAGGGACTACGAGGGTTAGTTCTTAGGTTATATAAGTGTTATTGTAAGGATGAGGGATTGTGGGAGTTAATTCCTAGCTTATGATAGAGTTGTAATAATTCCTAGCTTATGATAGAGTTGTAAACTAAAGTTTCTCGGTTAGTGGAGCTGAAATCGTACTGGGGTTGGTCGTGGTTTTTAATCCCTTGAGCAAGGAGTTTTCCACAGTAAAATTGTGCCTTCTTTATTTACTGAACTGCATAAGGAAACTGGTATACAACCAGGTCCTTCCAAGTATTGTGTTTGGTGTACGCACACCCTGTATCAATTGGTATCAGAGCAGGTGCTTTCTAAAAGGTTAACACCGAGAAAGAATCTGAAAAATTGTAGCCCCACTGAATATGGAAAAAAGGACTGTATTTCACCAGGCCACCCAGATTTAATGAAAAATATTATGGGTGGTGGAAGCCAAGAATACAAGACTTCATCATGGCCGAAGATTCAGAGCTTTGGGATATCATCTATGATGGTCCCCATATCCCAGTTCACACAAGTGAAGATGGTAAAAAGGCCACTGTCAAAACAAGAAAAGAATATAATTAAGCTGACAGGAAGAAAGTGGAGAAGAACTATAAAGCTAAGAAGATTCTTGTGTGTGGATTAGGACCAAATGAGTACAATCGAGTCTCAGCTTGTTCATCAGCAAAAGAGATCTAGGAAGCTGTCCAAAAATCTCATGAAGGAACTACTCAGGTAAACGTCTGTAAGATCGACATACTTACCACTAAGTATGAGATGTTCAAAATAGAAGAGAGTGAATCTATTCATGAGATGCACACCAAATTCCCCTCCATAATTAATTAACTCCACTCTCTCAGAGAAGTCATCACAACTACCAAGTTGGTAAGGAAGATGCTTGATGTACTACCTGACTTCTGGGATAGCAAGGTAAATGCTATCTTAGAAGCCAAAGATCTAGATACGTTGACTGTCGATGAGCTTATTGGAAACCTTGAGCCGTTTGAGATTAAGATGACCATAAAGAAGGCAGAAAAGAATAAGGTAAAGAAGAAGAAGAGCCTGATTCTCAAAGCTGTAAAGGGAGAGTCCAGTGATGATGACTCCGAAATGGCCTATCTCACACAGAGGTTTCACAAGATGATAAAGAAACATGGCATGTTCCACAAAACAGGAAACCCAAGAAGAAACGACTACTCCTATCACAAATGTGGAAAACATGGTAATTTCATGAAGGATTATTCTCAAACCAGGTAGGACAATTATGACAGAACTGACAAAAGGAACTAGGTCCTCGACAAGAGTTTCAGAATGAAAGAGGCTGCTGATGAGATTGTGAAGCAAGCACTTGCAGCCTAGGGAGACTCCTCAAGTTATTCTGAGGATGAAAATGACAAAGAGGACTTGTCAATGATGGCACGATGGATCAACCGAGCATAATTCAGACCTGGCACTAACGGCTGAATCTGACACAAGTGATGTTGATAGTAAGAACAAAGAGGTAAATTTCTTTGATATAAAGAAAAACTTGAGAGGTTGCTCTAAGAAGAAACTCATATCACTATCAAGTGTGTTAATTGATGTCTGTTACGATCTGACTACTGCGAGAAAGAAGCTGAATCTTGCTCTTGATAAAATAAAGCTGGATAAGGAGGACCTGTACGTGATAACAAAAGAAATAAAGAAATAGGTGTTTGAGACAAACCAGCAAAATATCCTGTTGGAATGTCAAGTGAGAAAAGAGATGGAAACCTCCTCCAAAATAAAAGTAGCAACAAGTGATACTTCCTTAGAGCTTGAATCTGAACTAAGAAAAGTAAATTCAAGTCCTACTGCTGAAATTGAGAAAAATGAATCACTAAGAAAAGATCTGAAAGAGGCTAAGCTCGACCTTGACAAAACTCTCAAGTGGACCTGGTCTTCTGACTCAATCTCCTCCAGAAATGAGAAAAATGGAAATGGCAGAAGAGGACCTGACTTTATGAAGAAAGAGACGCACTATGATCTCTATAGCAACCATGTTCCCACAACTAAAGAGCAGCCATTTCCTCCTTGTGGGCTAACAAGTCGTCACCAAAAACCCTATAAGATAAAGACTAGTAGTGTTCAAAAGAACAAGAGTGTTGTCAAGAAGGGAACCAGAGTGAAAGGAGAAGGTCCTCAAAAGAAAGGAAATTTTAAGAAGAAAGAGAACGTGTTGCCAGTATGGGATTAAAGGAGTCTTATTCACCCCTTGTGTAACTCCAAAGGACCCAAGATGGTTTGGGTTCCTAAATCCAATCACTAGCATAGCTTAATAGGGTGGCAGAAAGAAGGAGCAGCCAGCATAAACTGATGAACTGGAACAGCTCCAAGGTGAAACTATGGTTAAGAAGTCTCCCCTGAAAGCCCTTATTGTAGGATGAGTGTGGCATGATGATAAAAGGAAGGATCTCCTATAAACAATGCTGCATAGAGGCATCACTCAAAATGGCTACATAAGTGAAAAGGTACACTGCTGACAAGTGTTTTTTGGCTATATCTAACTTAATGTTGTGCCATTCTAGGTATACACACACATGGGAGGATTAGGAGAAATTAAGCACAAGAAATTATGCACAGTTCATAGTGATTGCTAATACATTCAAATTATCGTTCAGAGACCCAGTCCCCGTACCTCAGGTCAGTAATCCTTTCAGTACTCATAAATGTATTTGAACTGTAAGATTGCAAAATAAAGTATAGGTTCGTTCCTCTTCTAAGATCTTTCAAAATAGTATCTATGCCAAATCGTCACGTAAAGAAATTCGTTGTCCTCTCTTAAACCTATTGCAAAAGCGCTAACTCAGCCTACTTAAAACAAATCCTTCTCATCTTGTCCTCTATTCTCTTACCCAAACTGTCGAAGCACAGAGACCAGGTTCCTCCAAGAGGAGAAGTGGTAAAAAGGACCTACAAAATAAAAATGTTCTCCATGGGAGAGTTTGTTAAATGTCGAGATTGAGAAAGGAGCCAGAAATGAAGGTTTTGATGGAAGTGGTGGAATTCCAGGAGCGAAGCTATCTTTATATTTAACCACCATCATGTGTATATGAAGCAGAAGTGATTTAATTCTATGAAGATCTAGTATGCTCTGATAATGCTCTGGCCCTAACAGTAAATCTAGTAAAGTGTGTGGTCACTAAGTCGACACTTAGGAAAATCTTGAGAGTAAAGACAGCAAGGCTGAGAGCTGTAGTAGATAAGAGATCTCCAAAATCCCTGAGAGTCATTGTTCAAGTTGTAGGGTTTGCAACAATTGGTTTATGAAAGAGTAAGCTTAAGCCTGAGCATCAACGAGCCTTCGAATTTGTCAGCAGGGGCCTTTTGGTAAGGATGGAGGGATGATCTACGGTCACGTTAGCAGACCTGATCTCTCATATGGACCTTTCTTAACGAAATTACTTGCTCACTTTAATGTAAAAACTAGTAGAGCATCCTTGGGAACAAGGACCATGTGTTTTCTCTAGCCCCCCTGAAAGAGTGTGAGTTTGTGCCATAGGGAACAAGTGCGTGAAGTCTATCAACTATTTCAATTTTAATTGAAGTCCAAGAAGCGGAAAATGCATAGATCGAACAACTCAAGGAGGAAAATGCACTAGCTGAACGACCAAAAGAACCAGGTTTCGAGCAATAAGAAGAAAAAGTAATTGAGAAGCTACGGGTAGACGCACTCAGAGATGAGATGATAAAGTATCGTCAAGCCCATTGAAATTGACCTATACTTGCTCAGACCCGTTTAGTTTCTACACTGTCCAGAAAATATTTCCTAGCATCCATCCCTTTTGCATATATTTGATGCCACTTTTTCTTGAATTTTGGCAGATTTGCAGTTTAACTATCATTTGTGTATCCTGAATTGATTACTATCTGTAGTTGTGCTGATCCTTTTATTGTCATGCTGTTGTTTTCCTGTGCATTATTGCTAGCTTGCTCTTCTCTGTCTTACTCATGCTTATGTTGCCCCTGTGGCTATGAGTTAATCTATTTGAACTTCTCGTTGGCTGTGCCTTAATCTTTTTAATTATACCAAAACGAGGAATTAATTGTAAGTAACATGATTAAGGGAGAAGACAATTGTGCTGAACACGTGTCGAAATTTTCTGAGCAAGGGGGGAGAACTGGAAGATTGATATGTGATGATATTGTGTCAATTTTAGTGTTCCAATTGGATTGGCATTATGTTGCTAACATGTTGCAAGTGCCTTGACAACGATAGTATGCTTTGCAGGGGGAACAAGTGGGAAGCTGGTTCTTAGGGGGAACATCAATCTATAAGTTTGTCATCATCAAAAAGGGGAAAATTGGTAGTTCCAATTGCATTCGTGTTTTGATGATTGTCAAACTATTTCAGAACCAGATAGAGACCTGGTCTGTAATCTGGTCTCAGTGCACCTTGCATCGTCAGTAGAGAATAACTATAAAGCCGAGTCACTTACTGCACAAAAGTACAACTGTGAGTTGGCCCATGCTTTAGGTCAAAGCGAACAAGTGATATTCTTTCACCCCACATGCTCCAAGTATATATAAAACATAATGGCAACATATTTGGTAGACTTGAAAAACCTAATCCAAATTGTGCAAAATTTGCCGATGCAAATTTCTCAAGATCTCTCAAGAATAAAGACATCTACAGGCCGAAGAACCTGATCCAGACACAAGATATTGTCTACGTTCTTTAAGTTGTTGTATGTCTTAGTTTGTTTATGCTTAAATTATAAACCAACTCTTCTGTGTTAAGAAGATGTTTGTAGCTGTTTCTAAAAGTCTCAAAGTATACTTGCTGGATGTGTGTTTCTACAAGCTTTTGAGTGGTACACTAGGCTAGAGTTAGTCTAGGTGTATTAGTGGTCCTTGGCTAGAGTTTGTCAAGTGGAGGTGCTTGCAATCAGAGCATTGAAAATGAGAAGGGACTACGGGGGTTAGTTCCTAGGTTGCATAAGCCTTATTGTAAGGGCGAGGGATTACGAGAATTAATTCCTAGCTTAAAATAGAGTTGTAACCTGAAGTTGCTCGATTAGCAATGCTGAAATCCTTCTGGGGTAGGTCGTGTTTATAATCCCTTGAGCTGGGAGTTTCATGGTGAAATCATGCCTTCTATATTTACTGAACTGCATAAGAGAGCTGGTATGCAACCAGGTCCCTCCATATATTATGTTTAGTGGACACACACCTTGTATCAATATGGTTGTCTCTAACTTAGCTTGACATTATCATGGACAGAGGAATAGACTTGTTTTGATATTAATATTGTTATATGTGTCCATGTGTGGCACGGTTAGGATTGAGATGATACACTTAACATTGTTACTTGCATTGCATTCATCCTCATTTCCATGATACGTTGATATGACCTGTGATTGGTGTTGATGATGATAAGTGAGAAGGAAACCTCCATGATTCTTGGGACATATTTGATAGCATAGCCATCTCTGGGCTGTGTATGGAATGGCTAGTGGTGCGGTTGGTGTTTTGGAATCATCTCTGGGTTGTTTGCAGAATGACTGGTACATGGACTTCAGGGGTCCCCTGTGGGTCATGACTATCGAGACGTGGAGGTGTTCCGCCCTTAGCATATGTGTACGGAGACTACATTTGGCCAGTGCATTGCATATCATCACATTTCGCTGGCATTGCATTTCTTATCATTGTATCGCACATTTCCTCTGGATTACTTGGTTGATGGTTCATTTGAGTTGTTGTGTAAGGTGTTTACTTAGTACTTGATGGACTCGAGGATTAGAGACTTTCACCTAGGCTATGACTTGATACTACAATACTTGAGTTATTGTTCTTGGACTGTGCTATGTTTGTGCTTAGTTGCGAGCATGTCTATTCTTCAGTTTCTTCATTTATATATGTTAGCTAACTATTGTCGTCCAATAATACCTACCAGTACATTGTGTTTTTACTGATACTACCTTACTGCATTCTTTTCTACGTGCAGAGTACATGACAGGCTCTATTTCCACTCCTCGTGACCGCTTCTCGAGGCCCTGTGTATCTAGGGTGAGCATCTAACGAGCCACTGCCTAGAGAATCATCCATCCTATCTTGATATTCTTCCGTTCAGATAGTCGTTTATTTGACTTACAGACTTGTATATTTAGACATTTATGTAGTTGCTCTTGTACGAGTTAGACCAGTTCCTTGGGGATTGTATTCGTATTTCCACACCTATGTTATTTATGATTTGTACTTCGGTTTAATCTGTTCTATTTACTTTGCTGTTGTTGGAATAATGATTAAGGGACGGGTTCGCTTACAAAGTTGGGAAATGGCAGGTGCCCACACGACTAGTGATTTTGGGTCGTGACATAACTAGAGTTAATATGAGAGTTTTTCATCGGTATAAGATAACCAGAATTTCATTGAAAGCAGAACAAAAGCACTGAATAGGAGTTTAGTTTCTAAGGCGATAACTCAGATTTTTTGATAGGAGAGCAGATCATCCAGACATTTCCATAAGGATCCTTCAGCTTTAAAACATACCCACTGCAATAAGCAGCAACAACATCATTACCTTCAGCTATTTCAGCCTCAGAAAGAGCACCGGCAGAACAACCTTGGCTATAGCAGCATCAACATCCTCAGTCTCCTAGCAGAAAACATAATCAGTCAAAGAAATCATCACAGGAGCAGTAGAGTCTTCATTAGTAAGATCAGTTACAAGGAAAGCAAATGACCCAAGGTTAAGTTCGACAAAGAGAATCAACGATATCTCCTGTTCTGCCTTTCTTTTTAAAAGGTTGACACGTGTCACTGCCTCAACACCAAACGTCGTTTTGTAGAACGTTACTGCGTGGTTTGCTTTCGGTGCTTCAACCAACAGCTGTGGTTCCACCGATGTGAAGATGACATGTGTCACATTCTCAGAGGCTCCATTCTGTGCTTTGTTAACTGAGCCTCCATTTTGTGGTTCAACTTCAGCCATTGTTGGTAAAACCCTAAGAGATAGAAAAATAAATGTAAAGGAGAAGAAGAAGGAAATACTGGAGAAATGCAAATTTAATTTAGAGAAAATTAATTTCATTAATAATATTATCATCAGTACAATTCTTTATACAGCTTGTGCATACAATGAGAGCCATCAGCCTTATAACATCACCAATGACCACAATACGATATATAAATTACAAGACAACTTACATTGCATACTCTATGGTGTACATCATCACTGACCTTATACTGTGAATAATACAGATGATGATACGCATGATTGTTGTACCCAACTTTTGTTGCTACTCCACCGGGTGCTCCATTCACTTTTAACGCATCACCTATCTCCTTTCTCTCTCTATTTTCATATTGGGACCCCTTTCTCACCCCATTCTTTATCCTCCATCACTGGCGGATGGCTCGAGGGGGCATGAGGGAGGGGGAGAGGGGTTGGTTATCCGCGACAATGACCAACAGTGGAGTACTTGGTCAATAAATTCCTAATTATTGATTAAAATCAAAGGTTCCACTGATAAGTTGCCGATCATAAAGCCCTGAGAGGACCTGAACCACTTGGAAATGAGACTAGTACATCTCCTCTTCCCATTTCCTGCAACTCTTACATCCATTACTCATTCTGCCAAAGTAAACATTATTGGGGCAAAAAATGGAAAACAAAATAGTCGCAAAGGAGGAATTGCTCAAATCCCTTTATGCATGTAGTAAAAATAGAATAAAAAAGAAAAGAAAAGTTGCAAACAAGATCAACTCTTTCATTGAAGAATATAACACTTTTATTTATCTAGAGTAGAACTCACCTGATTGAAGATTTCTTCATTATAAAACTTGAGAGAAAGCGACAGACTTGAAAGTGTAGAACAGTTGAGAGAAGCAACTAAAGGAGTAGTTGAGATTATAATAGGATTTATACTTGAGGTCTTTTAACCATTTAATAATCGGTGTTTATTGGCTTGATTAATCTAAGACGCTCTAGATGTTATTGAAGTGGAGTCCACTTGGTAGTAGTCGCTCTAGATGATATCAATCGAAACGAAGTCCTCGAGGTAGTAGTCAATCCGATGTATCTAGGCATAAGTAAACCAGTGCCGTGAATATTTCTCTCGGGATTATTGAAGAAGAGAACACATTTAATACTCTAATTTTTCATTCATGAGATTTGAATTTGAAAATTCTAATTAATGACAAAGATCTTATCAATCTCATCATAATTTTGACTGAATTTTCATTAATCATTCCGTCGTGACCTTTGTCACTTGTCATGTCTTGTTTTTAGGTTATACTTTTTTAAATAATTTAATTGATAGTGATTTTAAGGTCATTTCCAAGTAGACTAGTTTTTTGCACATGCATGCCGAATTATGTAGTTCACGATCCCACTTCCTTCAACTCTTACATGGATCTCTCATTATGTCAAAGGAAAACCCAATTTTGGGGTGGGTGGGGGTGGGGGGGAGGGTGGGAAGAAAAACTAGAAAAAAAAGAGGTACTTTTCAGATCACTTAATGGACGTAGTAGCAAGAGAGTCAAAAAGAAAAGAAAAGAAAATGTTTGAAGAATAGAACACTTTGATTTATTTATTAAGAACTCATTTGTAGATTTTCTCATAATGAAACTTGAGAGAGAGAACTGAAATGGTAGCGAAGTATGGCGAGTATCAACGATGAAGTACTCGAGTTGAAGATGGCAAAAGCTTTTGTAAATCTTGAGATTTTTCTTTTTGATATTTTTCTTGACCATTCAGTATATTGTGCTTAATTGTGAACTAATCTGAATTCACATTAGATGAGACCATATTAAATGATAAAATGTTAAATATAAGAATCATTTAGTTATCAAAATTTGAATCCGGAAACACTAACTAATGATAGAGATCTCGTCAATCTCCTCATATTTTTTAGTGTATTTTCATGGATCACTCCATCCTCCATGTTTCCATTGACACTTATCATGATCTTTTCTTTATGTTATGCTCTTTAAATATTTTTAAATTTATTAAATGATTGTAACTTATAATGATTTTTATGTCATTTTTAAGTATGCTAGTTTCTTGACACATGTGTTGCACGTGTATACTGAGTCATGTAGAACACGATTTCTGAAAGTAATATCAACATTAAATTTTAGTAATCAGTATATAAACATGCAGTTAAACGAATGAGAAGGAAACTTTAATTCTTATACGATGTCTCTTTTGAAAAATTAAACAACTTTCACAAATTATATTTCATCTTTCCTTTAGGAAGGTAAATTGTTGTTGTTTGAAATCGGAATTCATTCCCTGAAAGTCGAGAAATGTTTGGAGAGTATCAATGGAAGGAGTAGTCAAGTTGAAGATGGCAGTAGATTTTATGTTTTTGATATTTTTCTTAACCATTCTATTTTTTTGTGTTTAATGGCGGACCAATCTGACTTTGCATCATTTAAGAGCTTGTTAAATGAGAAAACACTTATTATAAGGAGATATAAAAGGGAGATCAGGTGGGGTATAAAGGTAGACAAGAATGTGAACCCCAAAAGATCAGCAGTCTCAATCATCCTCAAAAAGAAGATACTGTCGAACAAAGGTCAAGAGAGGAGGAACTTGGTCCGCACCAGAAAAAGAAAGACATACCTGGTTTAGAAGGAGGAAGCTCAAGATTTAATGGTTACCATCCTAAGGGACCCGACCTGATAAGGGTTCCCAAATGGAGCCAGGAGTTCAGTTTGGAGACCTGGATGAGAAAAGGACAGTCAAAAGGTAGCATATGAAGTGTTGTTTCTCAAAATCCTTTTGAAAAACTTGAAAAATTTCATCTCACTCAAGGAATTCTGAGGGGAGCGTGTGCTTTTGAAAAACAATCTTCTGTTATATTGAATCTGCTTGCTGCTGAAGAAAATGCTACAAGGTTAAAAAACTCAGGGTGAAGTTATTTCTTCATGGACGCATAGTGGAGCAAGCAAAAAAGGACCTGGTCCTCGTGACTCAGGTTAGTAGTCTTTCTAATGCTTATATGTGATAAATTGCTAAAATGCCGTGTCATTAAAATTCCTCTCACCATCTTTTCAAAAATTAAGACCAAACGTTACATCTTCTCCTAAACTGAACCGGTTTGTAGGAAAACTTTTTTGATCCCTACTCCTCTCATGAAATCTTGCCCTTATCAACCATGTCTATCAAATGAATCCACCTCTCAAGCTGTCCATGACATGATGGTTCTTCCTCACTCTTTAAAAGTGCATTCCCTTTGGAACCACAGTCACCAAATTCCTCCACGCCATCTCCAGCTTTGAAAGACCAAAATTTGTCCTCTGCACGCTTAGATTCCGTCTTAACTTGTCCCTCTACAACTCAAAAAATGAAAAACTCATGAAAAATCAGTGTGTCAATCCCTAAATCCTGTTCCATCTGGTAAACATGATTCTGACAAGAGCAATAAAACACTCTGTGCTTCCAAATTCCTCCAAAAGAACTGAGGTAATCAATGTAAAGGATGATGAAGCAGAGGTATCTAGAAAAATAAGGGATTCTAAATGTGTAATTCTTAAGGTCCAAAGTTCTGCTGCTGAAAAGTCAAGTTGTGAGGGAATGGGTGACTCTAAAAATGTCGTTACTACTCAGGGAAATGAAGTTGCAGCAGGAATTTCAGGTAACCCCTTCTCCTTCAGTTGGGTTCAAGACGCAGAGGACTCTATCTTAAATGTAGATTGCAACTTAGTTGAAAAAGGAGTGGGACTATCAAATATCTTAGAGAGTGAAGTGGAAATTGCGGATGGGTGTGTTGATGCCTTGCAGGCTGTGAGGGATGATGAAAAGGTTAAGGGGAAAGCAAGTAAAAGTGTTAAAGAGGGACCTGGTCTCTAAACTCCAAGAGTGTTCGAATCATTCATTCAGCGGACCACTCCTACCTCAATTGAAATTCAAGACCCCTCTAGTGTGGTAAAAGATAGCATCCCCGTGGCAGTGCTCTTAAGAGAACCTTCCTCTGACAAGGCAAGTGAGTCTAACAACTCCGTTCTTGAAATAGATTATGATGAGCATGTAAAGAATGAACAAACACTCAAGGAGAAGAGGATGAGTCGACCTCCTAAAAAGTAAAGGAAGCAAAGCAAGCGAGTAACCCTGTTCCTCAAAGAAGAAGAGAAAGATCTAGGACTTGAATGATGAAAAGAAAGTCTCTTTGAGGAATCAAAAGGTGCTGCTTGGTAGAGTAGTTGACCTAGACATCTTTGAAAAAAAATGGCGTTAAAGAGCTTTTAGAGATTGTCGAATTTCAGAAGTGGGAACATCTATTTGTCACTCCTACTCCTAGTGTCCTTGAACAAGAATTAGCTGAGCTCCATGATGAACCTGATTTATACTGAGAACTCTACCTTGGCTCTGACAAATCATTTAGAGGAATTTGAGATCACTGAGACAAAGTTTGGAGAAATTCTTACAGTCCTAACCAGTGGATTGAAAATTGTTAAAAGAAAAGCCTCACAAGCTTTGGGAAATTCGACTGTCAAGCAGGGTCCTGTGTCCGCTGAAAGATTCCATAAGAAGCAGTTGAAGCAGCAGTATCAACTTATGTTTGAATTCGTTAACAAAGTGTTTCTTCCTAGATATGAAGGGATATGCACGACTTCGATTTCAGACCTGGTTGTAAATATCAAAGGCAGCAAGCATAGGCTTGCTTATGGTCTCTTCCTGACCAAGGTGATTGAGCATTTCAGTGTCAAGACTGGAATGGCTACTGGGGGAACACCGAAGAAGATGATCACTCTAGGGATCTTGGAAGAATGCAAAAGCATACCCAAAAAAGAAGGTATGGGGAGCAGCGATGTTATCTCTGACCTAATCAAAACACAGCAACAAGAAAACATTACAATCAACAAGCTTGAAGTTGAAAATGATATAGTCTGAGAGCTGAATTGGTTGGATGACACACGAACCTGGTCCCAGCAGTGCGCTTGTTCGTGCAAATGCTGAGCTAGAAGGAGGATGAGCTTCATGATCAGTTGATCGAGAATCAACGAGCTATTGGTGAACAAGTAAATAACTTTCTAAAGGACTTTGATCATGCTCCCTAGTTCTTTTTCCTGTTATGTCCTCCATATTTCAGTTTTATGAGCCCTAAAGTCCTCTCTGGCTACTTCCAGTCCTCTCTGCCTCTGACATGATATTTTAGATTTTTAATTATCTTGTTTATATTATCCAGACTACTGCTTTGGATAATTACTTCATCCTGTTTTGGATATATTTATACCATACGACATCTCTATTAGTACACATGCATGTCTTTGTTATCTTTTTGATGCAGTCAAAAGGGAAAAGACATACTGGCTTAAAAGGGAAGACAATGCTGAACTAAGAGGGAAGAAGAATGCTGAACTATGAGGGAAGGAAATTCCAAATCAAGGGGGGGGGGAGGGGGGAAGACATCTGCTTAACTAAGGGGGAAGTCTACTTCGAAGGGGGAAAATTGGAAATCTAGTTCTCAGGAGGGACATTGTGTCACCACCCACCTGGAGAGCCATGACGGGCACCCAGAACTACCCTACCGAGCACCTATTATCGTACATTTATAATCACATCTAGATGAGCCACATGGCTAACTCATAATTACTGTGAACCAAATGACACAAATTCCATCGAACTTAGTCACATCTATATAAACATCATTAATTATGCCCATATATACAATCCGACAAGGCCATAAAAAATGATATAAAAATGTGAACCGATAAGGCTAGGGAATATCTAGCTATACACATCTTTCTACGAGCCTCTATGAAGAGTATGTAATATCATATAAACGGGATAGGACCGCGCCATGCCCATAAATATACACAAAAGGATAATACCAACCTGTCACGACCCATTTCAGGGTCGCGGGAGCACCTACCTTTCCCAACTTGGTAGGAGAACCCTCTCATTGATTATACATCAATTAAGTAAAGGTGATTCATTTAAATCAATAGATACTTAGAAATTCAGCGGAAACTTCATAATATATGCAATAAATTCAAGATTTAATATAATTATAAACGATGTAACAAATACAGACTCGATCCAACTACCCATGACCTAGTCTAGACTAGTACAAGAGCGACTAATGATTTCAGATTACCACTACATTCTAAGACTCAATCTCCGTCCCGAAATGAAATGGGAGGAGGCCTTCCAGATAGGCACCGCGTATTTCCACATATGCTTCGATCAATCACCTGAAACAATCTACACCCCAAACAGGGTGTAGCAAGTGCAATATCAATACAAACCACGCGTACTAAGTAAGTATCATAGGCCGATAATGGTTAATAACACATATCAGCAAAAGAATTCACAGATAAACATGATAAAAACCCAATCAAGTCATACGGCTATCTACCAGAAACTGTATATCAATATCCTTATGCATTAATTTCACTCTAATAATTCACCAGTCAAAATCATAACTATATCGGAACTCACATATCATTAAATCGATCGTTTCAATCTAGTAGTCAACTCATCATTAAGACACCTGTTATCCTACATCACATAGAGACCAAACAGATAACTAATCTTATAGACGGTCTATAGGATACCTCAACAAGTTCAATCAATAAATCCATATCCAAGTACACGTCATTGCCTAAGTGAAGCGTGTAATCCCAAATGTGTCAAGTCTGAATAAATCAATCTGAATCCAATCATCACAAGTAAACACCAAATCATCTTAACCAAGCCATAATGCAATGCAATGCAAGATGTATAAATGTCAGGCAATGCAAGATGTATAGATGCAATGTCATGCCATGCAAATGAGTTGTACACATGTACTCCAGACAAAAATATCGACGTCTCGGTAGCAGAACCCAGTGTGACTCGCGAAGTCTGAGTGTCACCCGTCCCGGATCTTTGCCCAACAGACAGACGAGACCGTGGCTAATTACTCATAGGGGGAGTCTCACCTGTACCACTCTAGGGACTCCCGGAGTCCATGCACTAACAACGATTCCGGGACAACATCGGAATCGGCCATGCAACATCGATGCCGGAATAGCTCCTCCGACATCGGCCACCTCACAGTCACTCAAGTAAAGAGTTTATCAATATATCAGTTCGCTCAATCAACGATACCAGATAATCACCGGATATCGGCCATGCATCATGAATATGAGAGAATGTGTGCAATACATATATCAATCATCAACAATCAAGTTCGACATCACAAGTACCAACAGTGAGGTACGCCAACAATGTACCATATCACAATACCAACAATGGTATGCCAACAATATACCAATATCACAAGTACCAGCAACGGGTTCGCCAACAACGTATCATATCACAATACCATCCGTAGGTATGCCAACAATATATCAATATCACAACACCAACAGTCGGTATGTCAAATATATCCTAATCAGGACGACAAATCAGAATTCGATATCTACTAACTACACATGGCATCAAGCCAACACAACAGGGTGGCTAGTCCCACACACAACAGGTTAACCAATCGATATACATTATGGCCACTTCCTTAAATTAGGAACACAAATCTCACCCTACACTCAAAATCCCTCGTCACGACTCATTTACAATCATTGGTACATTTTATCATCCCATTTATCCACTAGATTCACTTTTAATGGCATAACACAAGTAATCACATATTACGGGAAATTTTCATCATTAGGCACAAAAATAAGTTTCGTCTGTTACTCCCAAGTCACATAAATCCACCGATATTCAAGAAAACCCACATCAAACAACCTAAGAAATCTACACGCCACAAGCCCGAACAAACAAGTCACACAACAATACCATTCTAGGATTCCATCCCAAATCTCCGATTCCCTACACATGCATTCTCCATTCCTTCTAATACAAAAATATGGGAAACTAACTGAAGTCTACCGAAGGGAAGCCATAACCTATCTGGCAGCCGAACAGGTGCAACTAACCCACACGTTGCCTTGTCTTTCGAAGCGTCTCCAACTAATCAAACTTTATCATAAGAAACCATGAATAGGGATATCCATATTGATTGCTTTCTATCCGGGTCAAATCCCAACCCTTAATTTAGAAAAAATGGGCCCCAAGGGAAAAACGGGGATTTTATGACCAAAATACCAAATTCAACACTAAAACGTCAAAACCCATTACTTTACTCATAGGAATACTCAATTAACTCTCAAAATCATCATTACTATGAAAACCCCCAAATTTGGGTCTAAGAACCCTAACTTTAATCCCACAATTTTACCTAAAAAAAATGGAAGAAATATGCTTATATAGTTTATAATCATCAAAGTCATGCTTAATGAAGCTAACCCAACCAATGATACAAGATTTCAAACCCAAGAACCCATTAGGAAGAAAACCCATAAAAACCCTTCTTTTAATCTTAGGCTTCTTATGGAAATTATGAATCTAGCTAGTTATTCCCAACATATTCGACATTAATCTTACTATTTAGGAAGATTCTAGGAACCAAAGATGATTTAGAGCTCAACTCAAGAACCCATTCTAAGACCATTTTGATTCTATGGATTCTAGATTATGCTAGATGTTTAAGAGAGGTTAATGAAACCATAATAAGGTAGGAATGTTACCTTAGAGCTGAAATCACTTGAAAAATTTTCAATTGGCCTCCACTAAGCTCTTAAGTTTGAATAGAAATAATGCCTAGGGTTTTGGGGTTTTATACTCATAAAACTGCTCGTCGACCGCTCCAGCGGTACTGCCCCAGCGGCTGAGCAGATCGCTACAACGGTCAAGGCCAAACTCAACTTACCGCTGCAGCGGGCACCACACCGCTACAACAGTCCTGGTGCCACTACAGTGGACACAAGACACCAGAAACTTTTCCCAAGTTTCATAATTTCATCCCGAAATCCGACAATCACCTGAAGCCCAAAACACACAAACCAGATACGCAGACATACATAAAAATACACTACGAACTCACCCATGGCCTCGAAATTCCCAACGGAGGTTTCGTTGGCCAAGTCAACTCTAGGTCAAAACGGTTTCGCTTAAAGCCATATTTTCTAAAAGATGTTCCCAAAACTCAAAATGACGCCTAGGGAACCATGGCAACTACCTCCTCGGGACGAAATAGCTCTAACAAGACTCAAGAAAGGGTTAGCGAGGCTAAAAATGGAAGAATCACAGTAACGAAAAATCGTGTCGTCACACTACTGCAGCTTCGGGTCAAATAGAGCACTTCTACGCAATCACTGATGAAGTAACCTAACGGTCTGGTTTGTCTCCCTATCTACTTGCAGGCATGAACTGTAACACCTCGTACCTTTAACGTAAGCTTTGACCATGATCCTAGACTTAGAAAATCAGATAAAGAATGTGGGAATTGGAATTTCCCTATTCAGCTGTAAGATGGGGGCTTACGCCTATGAACAGTGACCGTATTTCAGTATACGGGCCGTATTTCAAGTCGTAAACTAGTACCAAAGATTTTTGAGCATTCTCGAATTTGGCATTTGGATGTTACATTGTTAAATACTGACCGTATTTCAAAATATGGCCCGTATTTTAAAACGTATTTGGAATTTCGGAAAACTTCCTTGATAAAAGTTGTAGAGCTTTGAAATACCTTTCCAACGGTATATTATCCAGGTCAAACGGACATCTGTGCAAAGAGTTATTGTCATTTTACTGAAGAGACGTAGTGCAGTCCATACGGAATACGGACCGTATTTCAAAATACGGCCCGTATTTCAAAATACGGCCAGTATTTAACTGGGCTGAAAATTTAATTTTCTAGAATAGTATATATTCGTCCATATCAGTTCAAATCATTATTTTTCATTCCTTCAAGCCCTAGAACGACCTCCTACCCTCTTCCATCATCAAGAACACCAAGGTAAGCCTACTCTAATTATTCAAACCCCATTCTATCATATACTCTAATAATCTAAGCAAGAAATCATTGTTCCTAATCTAGGGTTTTCAAGAAAACCCACCTCAAGGTTCAAGAATCAAGATTTAGGAAATCTTTTCCAAAATTCAAGTCTTTAATTCAAGTTTTGGAGCAATTAAGGTGTGTAGAACTTCCATCCACATGTGGGAATCTCTACGTTATTCCCCATGCTCCGTTTCTTGATATCTATGAAGTTCAACTCCTAGGGAATTAAACCCAACATATTGGTAGCCCGTATTTATGTATTTATGTACATGAATTTTGTATCTATACTCGTTATTGTATTCCAAATCTTCCATTACGTTTATTAGGAACCCTAGCTTAATCCATGAATCATGAATTCTTCCTCATGTGTTCTCATTATGTTTATATGAAACTTTATGATTTTATCTAGCAAGTTACAAGCATGTTTTCAAGTTATATATATATTTATAAGTATGAACTATTGTTATTACTCATGAATCAAGAACATGTTCGCAAGACTATGAAAAGTTATCTCATGAAACCATATTACAAGATATTTCATGAAACCGTGTTACAAGTTATTTCGTGAAATCACGATTACAAGTTATTTCACGAAAATCATGGGCTTCTTAGCCAACTATATCATGTTCATGTTTTTGGGATTTTCTTAGTTAACCGATAAGGCTCAGATAGCCTGAAACTACGTAGCCACCGTAGGATAAGGGTTGTCAGCAAAGAGGCAACACCTCAATTATGCAGTTTGGATATTTACATGCTTATTATTACTTAAATCTCATATCCCTGGCAAGGTGTGAGTGTTCTGCTGGTAGGACGCAAGTACCAGATCATGTTGTCGGTTATACTATAGCATTCCCCACGTTACAAGCAGTTTTATATACATGCATTTCCATTGATTTACTGTTTTCAGACTTTACTCACGTTTCATGCTCATGTTCAAGTTACATTCAGTTTCAGTTTATGTCATATACCTATGTTATGCCATGTTCTTCATTTCAGCAGGTTTTACATAATAGTACTATTCACCATGTACTAACGTCCCTTTTGCCCGGGGCTTGCACTTCACGGTGCAGATACCGATTTTCAGGAGCATACACCTGCGTAGTAGGATCACTTCAGTTATCAACTTATTTGTGAGCTCCACTCCTCTACGGGTTCAACATGGTAGTCCAGGGCCCTGTCCTGGTAGTTAGTATTCGTACATGTTTTAGAGGTTTCATAGACAGATGTTAGTTCACCGAGTCAATTATGTTTTGATGCTTGCAGTCTATTACGTTTTCATGATTTTTCATTCTATGAGATAATTTCAAGACTTTATCCCGCAAATTATATTTTCATGATTTATTTAAATTGCATCATATAGATTATATTGTTTTGATGCCCATGTTGACAAGCAAGCTATGAGGTTCGCTCGGACACATGCAAGCAAGGCCCGAGTGTCGTGTTACGCCCAGGCCATGATTCGGGGCATGGCATGAACGCAGCGTCCACAAATAAAAAGACATTAATATGAATAATGTACTGAGTATGTAAGGAATGAATAGTAAAATGATGAAAGCATGAAGATAACATAAGATAAGGAGAACATTTTATACCTCATAATATCTCTTAAGATGATTGTCATGTATGTTTAACTTTTCTCTAAGGGAAACATGTCATGCATAAACATATAAGGATACCATACCCGACCATATAGGTTCGGTGTCACCCATACTAGGCCATAACATGTTTCGGTATTGTCCGTACCCGACCATAACAAGGTTCGGTGTCGTCCAAACCCAACTGCAGTTGTGCGCGCGTAATAGATATCATACCCGGCCATATAAGCTCAGTGTTACAAAATCGCTATACACACACACACACACACATATATATATATTTGAATACATAAGTAAAATCAACATCATCATAATCATCATCACTAAATCTTTCCTTAGAGGGTCAACTGTCACAAGATGAGGTCAACGATGATGAACAAGATCAACAAAATCATGATAACTTTAAGAATCATAAGCTTCTAGCGTTTCTAGGAATTAGAACGTTATGGATATCATAGATGGATTCATGATGAGGACATCATGCCTTTAGAAAGAAGGGTTAGCCTTAACATACCTTTACAACTCCTTATTTACTTAACGCTCTCCTCCAAAGTCCGCAAAATCTGCATTCAAGTGGATTCATACTAAGGTTAAGTCTTAAAAACACTCTTAAGTTCAAACTAGAATAACTGACGAGCTAACAAAATTTGGGCAGCACTTCCTCTATTTTATCGACTTCCACCATATTACGAAACAACTCCCAAACAACAATAACAACATCCACAATATCATAATCAAGTAGTTATATTCAATTGAATCTCAAAACTCATTCTCATAATCAATTTATATCAATAACTTCAACGCAACCCTTTGTACACTTGTATACAACACTCCTTCATCATCACTATTATCCCTCATAACAAGATTATACTCAAAACATTCTAACAATTATAACCCAAGTTAATTTACTACTCAAAATATCATCAAATCCATATTTGAACTTCCTCTTCCACTTTCTTCCCTCAAACAAGTTGTTCAACAACCAAGCATTCTCAATTACATGAAATAGATGTGAAAACTAACCTTTTATCACATAAGGATAAGCTTTGGATCAAATTATCCAATTGAGTGAAACCTCCAACTTCAACACCAAAGGAATTCTTGGACTTTACAAACCCTAATGAGCCTTTCAACACTTGAATCCCTTGATTCTTGCCTTTTGATCTTTGATTTCACTTGGGTTTGGTTGGATATGCTTAGGACAAGGTTCTAGAGAAGGTTCTAGAGATTTCATGGGCTGTGGGAAATGTTGAAATGAAATAAAATGAACATGGGTCGAAATTATATATAAAAAAACTGGCACCAACCTAGATTTATGGTCCACTTTTACGGACCGTAAAAATTATATGGTCCGTATAATTGCATCGTAATCCTGACCAGTAGTTTACCCCTTACTGGAATCAATTTACGGTGGGAGTCAGCTAGATATACGGTCCGTATATCTAATCGTAAAACCCACTTTTTCCTGAAACGTATTCTCATCGATTTGTTCAACCTTTAATCCTTATAATACCTGCTAAACATGAACTTAAACCCTTATAACCATAAGATAAACTTGTCTAATCTTATTTAACTTTGATAACCCCCATATCCAGGACTAGAACCACTAACGCACGACGAATCTCAATGCACGAAACCACGAGGAATAACATCCTTCCCCCCTTAGAAACATTCATCCTCAAATGTTAAACCCTTAGGGTTCTAAAGAAAATTCGCCAGAGTTTCCCTTGTAACTATATCACTGCCATCCTGTCACAACAACCTAGAATACACAATGCCTCACAGGGCTATATTAACAATAACAATAATGGCCACACAGGAGCAAGAAATCATCAAAAGAAAGCATTACGTATCTGAAGACAATGGTGCCTCTGTCTGAATCTCCCCGGGGAGTGGAAACAAATGTGGATAACTGAACTTCATATCTTCCTCAGCTACCCAAGTCATTTCTTCTTTATTATTGTTTCTCCATGGAACTTTAACGGACGCTACATCTTTAGTTCTGAGTCTCCGAACTTGCCAATCTACAATAGCAATAGGAATTTCTTCGTAGGATAATTGCTCGGTGACCTGGTCATCGTCCACATGTGCAATTCTGGAAGGATCTCCAATGCACTTGTGAAGCATCGACATATGGAAAATTGGGTGGACTGACTCTAAGTCTGAAGTTAGATCTAACTTGTAAGCCACCCTGCATACCTTGCGTACAATCTTGTAAGGCCCAATGTACCGAGGGCTAAGCTTGCCCTTTTTACCAAATCTCATGATGCCCTTCATCGGCGAAACTTCAAGAATACCCAGTCATTAATTTAGAACTGTAAGTCTCGTTGGCGATTATCTACATAGGATTTTTGATGCCTCTGAGCTGTCAATAATTGATCCTGAATAAGCTTGACCTTTTCCATGGCTTGCTGGATCAAGTCTAGCCCTACTAACTTAGTTTCTCCCACTTCGAACCACCCAACTAGTGATCTACACTCACGCCCATATAGAGCCTCATATGGGGCCATTTGGATGCTGGAATGATAACTATTGTTATAAGTGAACTCTATAAGCGGTAGGTGATTATTCCAACTACCTCCAAAATCTAACACACATGCCCGTTACCTATCCTCAAGAGTCTGAATGGTGCGCTCCGCTTGTCCATCAGTTTGTGGATGAAATGCTTTACTAAGACTCACCTGAGTCCCCAAACCTTCTTGGAAGGACTTCCCGAAATTAGTTGTAAACTACCCTCCTCTATCAGAAATAATGGATACTGGAACACCATGGAGTCATACTATCTCTTTGACATAAAGCTTTGCATAATCTTCCGCTGAGTACGTAGTTCTGACTGGTAGAAAATGAGCTGACTTCATATGTCTATCCACAATTACCCATATAGAATCATACTTATGCTGAGAACGAGGCAAGATAATGAAATCCATATTAATCACTTCCTATTTGCAAGTCGGAATTTCCATAGCTTGCAACAATCTACCAGGCTTTTGATGCTCAATCATCATCTATTGAGAGTTAGGACATTGAGCTATGAACTCTACTATGTCTTTCTTCATTCCGTCCTACCAATATATGGATTTAAGATCATGATGAATTTTCATCGCTCCTGGATGAATAGAATAACGGGAATAATGGGCTTCCTCCAAAATCTGGTGACGTAATCCTGCAACATCAGGAACACACAATATGCCTTGACATCTGAGAACTCTATCTACAGAAATCTCAAAAGATGACTTTTTCTTCTGAGGAAGGTGTCTCTGTAATGAACCAACATGGGATCTTAATACTGGTGCTCTTTTACCTTAACTACCAGGGACGAAACAATCGAATTATGAATGGTAACTCCTATGTTGCCCGAGTCCATTAACTGAACTCCTTGGCTAGCTAACTCTCTCTTCTTTAGCTGAACATCACATAAGCATCTACGGCTAAGAGCATCAGCTACGACGTTCGCTTTCCCTGGATGATATAGAATGCTGACATAATAATCTTTTAACAACTTTAACCATTGCCTTTGCCGCAAGTTCAACTCTTTCTGCTTGAAAATATATTGAAGACTCTTATGATCTGTATAAATATGAACATGAATGCCATACAAATAATGCCTCCACATCTTCAATGCATGAATCACAGCAGCTAACTCTAGATAATGGGTCGGGTAATTTTTCTCATATTTCTGCAACTGCCTTAAAGCATAAGCAATCACTTTACCGATCTTGAAAAAGGAAATAGCTGGACAAAAGCAACTTAGTTGCTATCTACTTTCACTAGTAAACCACACAAGCTAAGACACCCAGTGAACATGAAGCGTAAGAAAAGAAATCTAAAAGGTGCAATAAAAAATTACCAAGTTTGATAGAAGGCTGGAAATAGGTTCAAGAAATAGGCTTCCAGGAAACCTAAAAGATAGAAAAAAGAAGGAATTAGTTCATCACATCGATCAAAGGAAAGGACCCAAGCTATCATGGGTTCTTACGATTAACCTTGATTGTTTTGCAGGTATGAGTGGGAGAAGGAAACAGGAAAAAAGGGGGTTACTTTTCTTAGATACATAATTGAGGATAGACAATAAAGTCTGTGTACTTAGTACTAGCAAAGAACGTGTCTAAAGAAGGGTAAGACGATAGGGGGAACATATCCTAGAAGTGGGACAAATTAGTTTGGAAAAACACCTGTAATGGGAAATTCTCCATGAAAAAACTAACCGAGGTCTTTGTTTCTTTCCCCCTTCTACTGCCTGACCATTTGGGCCAAGGTCCAACCAACCTATTGGGTCAAAGGCCCAATAGAGAAATTCTTTCAACGTTCATTGAGTCTAAAAAGAAGAAAGGGAAGCTAATATATTAAAGGCCAAGTCATGGGTAAAAATTACACGAAGGCCAAGCCATGGTTGGGGTTTGGTACACCCAAGTTTACCTCCCTTACATATATATATATATATATATATATATATATATATATATTTGCTTAAGGTGTTTCCCTGTATTGTATTCATTACTTGTAAGAAAACCCACAAACATTATTGGAATCATTTATGTGGCGAATTAGGCGTCTTAGGCAAAACAGTGCATATGTCGTTTAGATTGACTCTAGCTCCTAAAAAGTCTTTTTGAAAAATCTGGAAAACACGTACTGATTTTGAAAATTTAAAATGGGAAGTAGCTGCGCTTGTCTTAATAAATAGCAAACTAAAAAGGTTTTGGAATGATGAGATAGTATTATCATATTGTTTAGAAACTAAGTGGACGAGTAAAAGTAGACAAGAAAATCCTTTTCAATTATTGAAATACGTTTTCTGGGTTTGGAGTCAATAAACAAATGTGATATTTTGGGCCAGAGCCCATCTGAGTATTTCTTAAAGAAAACCAAATATTTCAAAAATCTTTTTGGGCCAGAGCCCATTTAGTTTAGTCTTTTGAAAACAAAATGACATGAGTCATTTTTGGGGCTAAATAATCCACTTGACTCTTTTTTTAAGTATAAATTTGTAGATAAGAAAACATGGCTGAGGCCCATGTTTAATAGCTAAAATAAGGCATTTTTGGACTAGAGCTCATGCAGTTTTATTTTTAAAAAAGAAACCAATAACGCATACCTTTCTTTTAGCTAAAGCCCATCTGATCATTTTAAACTTTTGGTTGGAAAAATTCTGGGCCAAAGCCCACGGTTTAAACAAATGAAGTAAAGTGTTTTGGGCCAGAAAACAAAATGGATTTCAAAAGCTGAATTTTTTTGGGGAAAAAAATACTTATTCAACCAAAGTGATAGTTACAAAACCGAAATAGAGCTGACCTACTATTTTCCTCTAAATACATGACTTGACTTATACATAGATACTAAGTATTAAGACAATCTTCATATAGCTAAGAAGTTCAACAACAAAAGCAAAATTTAAACAACCAAACTTCTTACATAAGAAGCCTCAACTAATCAGGATCTGGATTAGTTTTCATCAATAGCACTGGAGTTGGTCATGGCACTGAGTTGAGCTGCTGCAATGGTAGCTGCCATTTCTTCAAAGTTGCCTCTCTAATATTGATGAAGATAGCTATTTCTTTGCAAAGTTGATCCGCAGAATAACTCCCCTTTTAGAATCTCAGCTTGTTCCTTTCTCTCCAAGTAACAGCCACAAGCATAGCAAATATAGTGCTCAGAATTGCTCCCTTTCCAGACTTCCTATTTGCCCACTTGCTTACCTATAATACCTCTTCATGCCATGCCCCTATAGTTCTTTGGAGGCCCAACCAATTCAGCAATCTCTACCATTGTGTTTTCATAGTGAGTTGAAAAATAAGTGGTCTAGAGTCTCATCAGAAGTATCACAGAACACACATGTTGGAGGGACATGGATTCAAATTTTCATCAACCTTTCCACTACTCCCATCCTTCTCCTAACAGCAAGCCAGAGTATAAACCTGTGCCTAGGATGAATATTAGGATGGAGTACAAGACTCTTCCAAGGGACCTTAGGCTGTGTCACCAATAATGCATAATACAGTTTCTTGATGGAAAATCGATTATGTACTTTCATTGCCTTAAGCATGTCATGCAATGTTCCTTGTACTGTGGTGGCCAACATTATATACTTTTCTTGGACTCAATGATCCTTTTAATAACCTAAGTGGCATTCCTAGGAATTTCACAAGTATCTATAGTGCTCTGCTTTATATAGTAAATATGGACCCATTTTAGCCACAAGCAATCCTTCTTCTCAGCAATATACCATAATTGCTTTAGGATAGCAGCTCTATTCCATACCATCAAGTCAATAACATTCAGTCCACCAGCAACTTTTGGATAGCAAATTTTCTCCCAAGAGACAAGAGCCTTCTTAGATAGCTCGGCATGACCAGTCCACAGGAAAGTTCTACACACTCCTTCAATTAGCTTCAAGATTCTCTTAGGTAAAATAAAGATTCGGGCCCAGTAAGTTGATATGCCAAAAAGAACTAATTTTATGAGCTGGATTCTGCCAACATAAGAAAGAAGCTTGGCAGACCAGCATCTGATTCTTTTAGTGATCCTCTCTACAAGAGGTAAACATTGGGGAATAGTAAGCTTCTTGGAAGACAAGGGTACTCCCAGGTACTTAAAGGGGATTTCCCCTTCGGAATAGCCAAGGAAATGCATAATATCAGCTTTTAAAGCAAGTTGGACTCCAGACATATAAATGCAACTCTTCTCAGTATTGGCTTGGAGGGCAGACACAGCTGAAAACTTCTGAAATGTCCCTTGCAAGAGCCTAATAGATTGGAGATCAACCTTGCCGAATAGTAATAAATCATCCACAAAGCAAATATGCATAACCCCCAACTTTTTGCACCTTGGATGAAACTGGAATAATCTATTAGCAGCCAAAGTATTTAATTCCCTTTGCAAATATTACATGGCAATGACAATTAGATAAGGGGACATAGGATCCCCTTGTCTAAGGCCCCTCTTGCCTGGAAATGATTTTGAGAAACCTCCATTAATGACTAAGGCATAATAGACAGTGGTGATGCACTCCATAATCCACTGGATGAACTTACGAGGGAAACAAAGTTCACATAGCATGCTTTTAATAAAGTACCACTCAATAGAATCATAGGCCTTCCTGAGGTCAACCTTCATAACACATCTAGGTGAAAGCCCTTTCCTAGAGCACCATTTAAGCAACTCATGACCGAAAAGTATGTTATCAATAATACTTCTTCCTTCAATATAAGCAAACTGAGAGGGGCTAACAATAGTATTAATTACACCTTTGATCTTGTTGGTAAGACCTTGGTAATGAGCTTATAGATAGTAGTGCAGTAGGAAATAGGTCTGTAATCTTTAACTAGAGTAGGGGTACTAGTCTTTGGAATCAAAGTAACTGCAGTGCAGCTAAATGATCTCAGAAGCGTACCATTAATGAAGAATTCCTGAACTGCATCAAGGGTATCATGCTTGACAATTGGCCAATATTGGGTGAAGAATTCCATAGGATACCCATCTACTCCTAGTGTTTTTTCTTTTTGCATGTCCTTTAAAGTTGTCACAATCTCAGCCTTTGTAGCCTCACTAATAAGCATACACTTCAGTTGATATGTTAAGCAAAGCCCTTGTCTAATAATCTCCACATTTGGACAACGAATTTCCTCTGCAGTTGAACCCATTATGAAGTAAAGAAGGTCACAAATTCCTCCTTCACTTGTACAAGATCAGTCAATTTAGTGCCAACACTATTGTAAATGGAAGTGATAAAATTTCTACTAGCCCTGAGCTTACATTGGGCATGAAAGTATTTAGTATTTGAATCCCCACTTGTGATCCATGTAGCTCTAGACTTTTGTCATAAAGCTTGTTCCTCCACCCTGCTCCACTTATGTATTTTAACCAGTAGTAGCTTCTCTGAGTCAACCGGCATTTGGTCCATGGGATGCGATGTCATTTGGGCCTGCACTATGTTCAGCCTCTCCTTAGCTGTTTGTAGTTTTTGTGCATAGGAAGCCATATAAGAGTTCAAGTCCTTTAAAGCTATTTTGAGAGCCTTAAGTTTATGCCATAACTTGAACATCTTTGTGCCAGGACAGGTCTGGGACCAAGTAGACAGTACAATTCTTTTAAAATCAAGGTGATATATCACTGTTTGAAACAGTTTGAAAGGCTGGGATGAATAGACATGAATGGTTTATATTCAATTAGGATAGGGGAATGGTCAAAAATACCAGGATTCAAAAACTCAGCCTCTACATGCCCATAGACTTGGAGCCAATGGATATTTCCAAGAGCCTAGTCTATTTTTGAGTAAACTCTATCCCTTATTTGTTGCTTATTACAAAAAGTGAAATACCAGCCTTTAGAAGTCAACTGAAGTACATCTAAACAATCCCTAAAGTGTATAATTTTAGCACTAGCAACAGGGGAACCCAACCTATCCTCTGAAGAAAGGATAGAGTTCAAATCCCCGCATATTAACCATGGACTCTGAATGGTACTTCCTATTTGTTTCAAATCCTCCCAGAGGCAAAGTCTCTCTTGAATCTCATTCTTAGTATATACCACAGTTACATAGGCAGAAAATCCATTAGCAAGATGCTCCACCTTGCAATGAACATACTGTTCATGTGTAGTAATCATTTGAACTTCTAAACTAGGTTGCCATAGGAGCCAAATCCTTCCATTGACAGCCATGGGGTAATTACAATGGGTTTTTCAACCTTGAATAATCCTTCTTAGAATATTCTGGGCCTTGTGTTCCTTTACTCTTATTTCTAAGCAACCAAATAATTTGATCTTATTCTTTTGCAAATGAAGCTTCAGCTCCTTTGGCTTCAGGGGCTGGTTGAGAACCTTGATGTTCCAATTTGAGACTATCATGGACAGTTGTGGGTGGGAGTAGGCCCCGCAGTGTCTTTCCCACTCTCCTCTTGCAGTTCACCAAACCTGTTAGCAGTGGGTATTAGGGCTTGTATCCCACCACTATGCAGTATGCTAGAGGATGATACAGCCTCATCAGGCCTGTATATAGGTGGATCATTAGTGGTTTCTACAACATTTGGGGCAAGATCAGCTTTATCAGCACCATTATCAGAAGGTGCCTCCCCTTGATCATCAATGGGGAGATCACCTTTGGCTGCCCAGCCTTGTCTGAACTTCCTTCTCGTCTTCCTATTCCTCCTCCTTCGTCTAGAAGCCTCCTCAAAATTTACCTCCTGGTCCTTATCCTCACCATTAATCCTGTATTCATCCTGTGTATGCCCAAATCTTAAGCAAGCAGAGTAGAACTTTGGTTTCCAATTATACTCTACAGGTTGTTGAAATTCCCCTTTTGGTCCAGTAATCATAAGAGAATCGAGCAAAGGTTGGCAGACATCAGCTTTTACTAAGACTCTGGTATATGAGATTCTAGCCATGTCAGCAGTAAACTTGTTAGTGTATAGGGGTTCTCCAATGGCACTAGCTACCTTGCTAAGTGCTTCCACTGACCAGTAACTAACTGGTAATCCAGGGAAAATAACCCATAGGAAAATTGTAGTGATATAGTTTGGGTTGAACTAAAAATCAACCTCCCAGTTTTGAAAAATCATAGGCTTATTATGAAATGTATAAGGACCCCCTATAAGAACTTTGTCGCAATCTTCTAAGGATTCAAATAGAAAAATGAAATACCCAGCATCATGAGCAAATATTTGGGGTTTAACCACAGATTTCCAAGCAAGGGTGACTTAGTTCTCCATTGATTTCATATAAGGTGCATCCCCAACCACAAACCCAATTAGAGACGTTTTCCAGTATTCTTCCTGTGGTTTTATGTCGTCCTCTACAATATTAACATAGACTTTGCCTTGTTTCGTAGTCGGTGGGACATAGGTAAGGGTTTTACCTCTTTGAGCTTGCCTGTTCAAACAAACATCTAGCTTCTCCTCTGGGGTCGGCTGCGTAGTGTTACCTGCCGAGAAATGTAGTCTCCAAGTTGCTGGAATGCCATCAGGGTCTCTAAAATCTCGCAAATGTGACGATGTCTGAGAATCACTATCAGATCCTATACCCTATATCTCCTCAGGAATGGGCTGGAACTGATGAAGTAAGTAGCTACCAAAGGTCAGGGGTGGTAGCGAGTAAGTCGACCCATTATGTGGTGTTACCAATTTCGCCGGCGTCTTGCCGGAAGTAGAACAAGTCATGTTTCTTAGCTACCAGGTGTACGTTAGCAGAACTTAGCTAGCATGCGCCGAGAGAACACATGTTTTTGACCTTGGCTTACCTTTTTCTACATCGCTTTCTAAAAAATTCATAAAAGCTGAATTTTGCCTTAAAGTAAATCTGAGATTTTTTTCAAAAATAAATCTTACATATAATGGGTACATTCTTTAAAGGGAATATATACATAAGTTATTAGACCATAAATTTAACTCATTTTCCTAAGGATAAAATGTGCAAAATATAAAGAGCCTATTCCTTGTAAAATCAAAAAATGGCCCAACTTTATACGGCCATAATTTAAAGGTTTAGGCGAGGATGTTGTAAAATGTATTAAACGGATTGACCTGGTCCGCGTGTGAATAAAGCATGAATAAAACCTATTCATCCAAACTATGAAAATAAATGAACTTTTCCATCCTTATTATAGAAAAACTACTATCCTTATACATAAAAGGAATTAATTATACCCCGATATTATAAATCCGAACCTAAATACCCTATATATAGAGGGAATATATTCAATTCTTTTCAAAACAATAATATGCAACATGACAGGCTTTTTGCGGGAAATAAACAGTTCATGCAAATACTCACACATTGGAATTCAAAGGTCAACCATAGAGCATAGATCCTTAATATTAGGGTGCCTGAAACTTTCCTGAGAGGATCATCAGAACCCTTACCTAGAACTTTGGATTAAGAAGGATTTTTCATGGTGTATAAATAAACCCTTCAACAGTGATTTTCCTAATTTCCTAAAAATTAAGTGGCGACTCTTTTAAAACAAAGTCTGAAGCACCAATAATTTCAAAGTAGCTTGTCCGAGCGCTAACCCTGCCAGCGAAAATGCGAACCATTACAGATGGCTACTCCGTTGGGGACTTAAAGCTTCTAACCATAAGGATTTCAACATAATGTTGGTATAGTTGCTTTAAACTGTCTATGCGTTTACTTTCCCGCAATTATCAACTGTCATTGCATGCATATCATAACTCCACCACTCCTAGCATTTATTTTACATTTTGTTCCAAAGGAAACTTCGCGGACCACGAGGTCTTACCTCCACTATAAAACCAAAATACTTCTTTGGAACCGTTATAAGGCGGGGTTGGTTCTTGGTCGTCTAATAGCTCTAACGCTTCAGCCCCAGTTGTCCGCTCGGGTTTTTGATCTTTTATGAAAAACCCAGTCTAGTAAAACTAGGATAGAGCTAATGTTACACCTTAGAAAAATCCCCGTTAACGTACAATGAATAGACTAACAAAGGATATGGGTATTAGATATTTTAATAATAAAGGAATGACGTTTGATGACCCTAATTACGATTTCAAGGGCAATTGAGATAAGAGAAGAAAGTTTGCCGAGAGAAGGCAAGGAATACGATGTGCATCGGAAAGGAATTACGAGTAGCGAGTTAATGAAAACTAGATGGTACCTTGGAGAAGAGTTATAATGTCCTTTAGATTGTTAATGAGGTGATAAACAAGTGCTAAGGAGGTTCCCTAAGGATTGGAGATCAAACGAAGTGACAAGAAAAAGATCAATGAAAACATGAGTTATACGGACCGTATAATGCTATACGGCCCGTACAATGGATCGTAGGATTGTCACAGAATGAGGTTGTTGAGGGATTGATTTCACGGTCACTTATACGGACCGTATAAAATTATACGACCCGTATAATGTGCCGTCAAATTGACATAGATTGGGATGGTCACTGGAGCATTTTTACGGTCACTTATACGGACCATATAAGTGTCCCTACAATTATCTGACGGGATCAGATTTCAAGTTATTAAAAGGAGACCCAAGTTCATTTTATTTCATTTTTCTCCTACACAAGTCAAGAATTATCTAGAATATTCTCCACTATTCATCCACAAGAAACCAAAGGAAATTTGATGATCAACTTCATCAAACCAACAAAAATCAAGAGTGTGAAGCACATTAAAGTCATCTAAGCCAAGAAATTTCAAGAGAAGTGAACTAGGGTTTTGGTGAAAAAAGAGTAATACCACTCAAGGCTTGTTCCTACAATATCTAAGGTAAGTTTTATGATATTTTCATGATGTTTAAGATATTGAGAAGTTGAAACACTTGGATTGAAGGAGAATATAGAGAATGAGTCATAAATGTGGGAATAGTGCTATTGTTGAGTAGTAGTTGGAATGAATCATGAATATGGATATGTTGTGATTGTAAGTAGATTATGAATGATATTTAGAACATGGAATGAGCATTATACGTGCAAGAAGGTAATAGTGAATTATGACCATGATTATGGGGAAATTGAAGTGAAATTGTGAAATGTGGATAATGTAGATAAATGATGATTGTTATTTATGATATTATGAATGATGTTACCGATGTTTGGGAGTTGATATGGAATATGGAGGAAGTCACATAAACAAAGGAAATGCTGCCCAAATTTCTCTAGCTTTAGTAAGCACGTTCTTATAATCACTTAGCTAATGTTCATGCGACTTCTCTTGAAGGTAAAAACGTGGGCATTGAAGGTGAGCAAGCAGGCGATAGATTAGTTAAACGAAAAAGGTATGTAAGGCTAACCCTTCCCTTCTAAAGCATGAAACTTTCAAATTTTCCATAATCTTCCTATACGATGGAGACTATGAGTCCATGAATATACGAAGCTACATACACACGTGATTAAGAAAGGGAATACGATATGAGCATGATAATGATGATGATGAACACAAGTATGAGGAATCCTTGTATAAAATAAGATGTCCGTGAAGCTAATAATTCTAAGTATGTTTTCATCGATGCTTCTCCTTGCGTACACTCACCTTAAGTTGTTAGTTGCTTCAAGGTGAGAAATGATGTTAATGATAACTCCATAATGGAATCGAGGGTTCACGATCTTATGTCACCCCGATATAGCCATGGTTGCCTTCAAGTTCTAATATATGTCTCTAATGATAAATGTATAATGATGCTAAGTCATGATATGTCTATGAAATGAGCAATAATGTAAGTTATAGTATGCCTATGCTATGTATGAAAATGTTGAATTACGATGGTTATATGACGATGTGATTACACCGTGTCTAGATGGCCGGATATGTCACCGCTAATGCGGGATGCTTATGATTACACCATGCCTAGATGGCCGGACATGTCACCGCTAATACGGGCTGCTATGAATACACCATGCCTAGAGGGCCGGGCATGACACCACTAGTGGGCGGCATATGATGGTTACCTGGACGCCCGATAACGATGATGATGATGATGATGTGATGATGTATGTGCTATGATGATATATATGTTCCATGAGTATGTAAAAATACGATATATTTATGAAATGTACTCATCTATAGAACTTATGCAGGTTATATCCTTCTCCTATGGTTTATGATTCTTCTACTATGCTTATTTCATTCATGTCTTACATACTCAGTACAATGTTCGAACTGACATCCTTTTTCTTTAGACGCTATGTTCATGCCCACAGGTAGACAGGGAGGTGAGCTTGATCCTGACTCGTAGGAGCTGTCAGCTGACTAGAGAGCACTCCATTGTTCTGGAGGTTCTACTTGGTTCATTCTTTTGTGTATAAATATATATGTATATGTATTTTGGGCACGACGGGGTCTTGTCCCGTCCATATATCTAGTACTCTAGTAGAGGCTCGTAGATACGCATGTGTGTGTAGTATGGTCTCACAATGCTATGATTGTATATATATATATATATATATATATATATATATATATATATATATATATATATATATATATATATATATGTATTATTATTTTGATAGCCGAAAGGCTTATATATATAAAAGTATTTATGTTTTAAATGAAAGATGACTTTCTTGTAAATTGAGTATGAATCTGATACAAGAACTGTAATGAGCATGATAAGTAGTAGAATGAGCGGTGCTCGGTGGTTAGTCCCGGGTACCCGTCACAGCCCCAGTTGGGTCGTGACAAAAGTGGTATCAGAGCAGTTCAGTCCTAGGAAGTGTCTACGAGCCGTGTCTAGTAGAGTCTTGTTTATGGTGTGTTGAGCGCCACACTAATAAACAAGAGGCTACAGGGCATTTAGGAAAAATGACCATCTTTCATCTTAAAGAGATCGTGCGATCGAGATATCTTATAAGATTTTCCCCTCTTAATAGTGTGTTATGATTTCAGAAATATCGCCAAAGGGAAAAGCTACAGCCGCCCAGAAGGGAAAGACTACGATAAAAAGGCGGATGGAACGAGAGCCCCCGATGAATGTAGAAGAGGGTGAGTCACAAAATGAGGCTCCATCTAATACTTCCTCCACCCCGCCCAATGTAGAAGAACAAGGAGGAGCTTCAGCTCCAGTTCCTCCACCGGTTGCTTCGGGTCAACAAGTGACCGAGGCTATTCATTTATTGATACAGTTGGTTGCCGCTCAGGCACAATGGCAGAATGTGAGTTCAAGTGATCGGTCAGCTAGTACTAGAGCCCGTGACTTCATGAGTTTAAATCCTCCAAAGTTTTTCGGGTCAAATCCGGATGAAGACCCGCAAGGCTTTATTAATGAGATGCTGAGAACATTGAGGATTATTCATTCCTCCAAGACTGAATCCGTGGAGTTGGCATCGTATAGACTCCGAGATGTGGCGGTATTGTGGTATAGTAATTGGATAGCATCGAGAAAAGAGAATGCGTCTCCTCCCATTTGGCAAGAATTCGTAGATGCTTTCATTTGCCTCTATTTCCCACCCCAGGTCCTCCGAGCTAGAGCGGATAGATTTCTAAATTTGAAGCAAGGAAATATGAGTGCTTGGGAGTATAGCCTGCAATTTAATTCCTTGGCTAGATATGCCCCGACTATGGTGGCCGACATAGGAGATCGGGTACATAGATTTATGAGTGGCTTGGGACCGCATTTGTTCAAGGATTGTTTGACGGCTTCATTACAAGAAGGGATGAATATTTCCCGAATACAAGCCCATGCTCAGAACTTAGAAGGACAACGACACCCGCAAAGGGGTGATCGCGACATTGATAGAAGTCAAAGCAAGAGAGCCAGATCTATCGAGGCAGATTGTGAGAATAGAGGGGGATCGAGGCAGACTTATTCCCGATATTCAGGCCAATCGGTGACTAGTGCGTCTCCACGATTTGCAGATAAGAGATTTGATCGCTCATTTCCTTCAGGACAGGGTCAGGGTTTGAGAGCTTCGGGTTCTCAGTTTGGGGTGATTGTAGTCAGAGGATACCACCAGTTCCAGGATGTGACCAGTGCAAAAATTACACTCAGGGCCATGTCGCCAGGGCACAGATGCTTGCTATATTTGTGGACAGACTGGGCATTTAATCCGAGATTGTCCCTCGAGGTATGGTAGAGGTGGGGTTCAGCACACATGATCAGCAGTGGGTTCATCTTCAGTGCGCTCGGTAGGGCAAACTCCCCAGATGTCAGCAGGTCGAGGTAGAGGCAGAGGGGGACAATCTACTTCGGGTGCCACTCAGCCCCGTGTGTATACTTTAGCCAGATGACAGGATCTTGAGTCCTCCCCGGATGTGGTTACAGGTACATTATCCATATTTTCCAATGATGTGTATTCATTGATAGATCCGGGTTCTACATTTTCTTATATTACTCCATATGTTGCTGATTGTATTGGGGTAAAACCTGAGCCAATTAAACCTTTTGAGGTATCTACCCCGGTTGGTGATCCCGTGATAGCTAGACAGGTGTATAAAAATTGTGTACTCGTGATATGCAATCTCCAGACTAAAGCTGATTTAATTGAGCTGGAAATGTTAGATTTTGATGTGATTATGGGTATGGATTGGTTGGCCTCGTATTATGCTAATGTTGATTGTCGGATGAAAATGGTTCGATTTCAATTTCCGGGAGAGCCCGTGCTTGAATGGAAGGGTAATACAGCATCTCCAAAAGGTAGGTTTATTTCCTACCTCAAAGCAAGAAAGATGATAGCTAAAGGCTATATTTATCATCTAGTCCGAGTTCATGATACTAAATCAACATTGCTAACTTTTCAATCTGTTCCGGTAGTGAATGAATTTTCGGATGTATTTCCAGATGAACTTCCAGGCCTTCCTCCAGAAAGAGAAATTAACTTCGCTATTGATGTGTTGCCGGACACCAAGCCTATTTATATTCCTCCGTATCGAATGGCTCCGATAGAATTGAAAGAGCTAAAGGCACAGTTGAAAGACTTGCTTGAAAAGGGGTTTATTAGACCCAGTTCATCACCGTGGGGAGCACCAGTCTTGTTCGTGAGAAAGAAAGATGGTTCTCTACGAATGTGCATTGATTATAGGCAGTTGAACAAGGTGACGATAAAGAACAGATATCCTCTTCCAAGGATTCATGATTTATTTGATCAGCTACAGTGTGCCAAATGGTTTTCTAAAATCGACTTGAGGTTGGGTTATCATCAAGTGAGAATTAGAGAAGAAGACATTCCCAAAACAGCTTTCAGAACAAGATATCGCCATTATGAGTTCCGAGTGATGTCGTTTGGGTTGACTAATGCTCCGGCAGTGTTCATGAATTTGATGAATAATGTATTCCGGCCACTCTTGGATCTATTCGTGATAGTATTCATTGATGATATTCTGGTATATTCTCGCACAGAATCAGAACATGCAGATCATTTACGTATCGTTCTTAGAATTCTTCGAGCCCGGGAATTGTATGCAAAATTTTCAAATTGCGAGTTTTGGCTAAATTCTGTAACGTTTCTGGGTCATGTTATTTCAGACGATGGCATTCGAGTTGACACTCAGAAAATTGAAGTTATGAAGACTTGGCCAAGGCCCACAACGCCTACAGAAGTTCATAGTTTTCTAGGATTGGCAGGTTACTATAGAAGATTCGTAGAGGGACTTTCCACAATTTTAGCCCCATTGACAAAGCTAACCCAGAAGTCAGCCAAATTTCAATGGAATGATGTTTGTGAACGCAACTTCCAAGAATTGAAGGTCAAATTAACCTCAGCTCTAGTCCTAACACTTCCAGAGGGGCCGGATGGTTACGTTGTGTATTGTGATGCTTCCAGCGTTGGGTTAGGATGTGTGTTAATGTAGCATGGTCGAGTCATTTCTTATGTTTCGAGACAGCTGCGAAAACATGAAAAGAACTACCCAACTCATGATCTCAAATTAGCAGCAGTTATTCATGCATTAAAAATGTGGAGACATTACTTGTACGGTGTGCATGTCGATATTTATACAGATCACAAGAGTCTTCGGTACATTTTCAAATAGAAGGAGTTAAATCTGCGGTAGAGGCGGTGGTTAGAGTTATTGAAAGATTACGATGTGAATATTTTGTACCACCCCAGAAAAGCGAATGTAGTAGCTGATGCGCTTAGCCGCCGATCAATGGGCAGTTTATGCGAAGTTCCTCCGGAAAAGAAAGAGATGGTTCACGAGCTCCATCAACTAGCTAATCTTGGAGTACGTCTAATCTATTCAGGTAGTACAGGAGTTAGTGTTAATAATCCCACAGTTTCGTCCTTGGATATGGAAGTGAAAGAGCGGCAATATGAAGATTCTCAGTTGAACCATTATAGAGACACAGTTCATGAAAAAGAGAAGTCTCCATTCGAAATTTCAATGGATGGAATTCTTAGATACCTGTCACGACCCAACTAGGGGCCGCGACTGGTACCCGGAGCTAGCCACCGGGCACTACTTGCTCTACTATTCATCTTACTCACCTAATGCCCTTTTATCAACTTTATACATGAATTATAGGAGAAAAAAAACGTAGTTCGGATAAAAACATAAATGCTTTATATACATTTACCTCTCGGTCCTCAAAATAATATATACATATAATAACATCTTGTGAGACCATCTAACCCACACTGCGTATCTATGAGCCTCTACTGACAGACTGAATACATATAGACGGAACAAGACTCCATCGTGCCCAAAATATGCATATATACCAAAAGAAGAATCACAAGCACCTCTGAACGATGGAGTGCTCTCAATCAGCTGACAGCTACTAAGAATCTGGATCAAGCTCACCTCCCTATCTACCTGTGGGCATGAACACAGCGTCCAAAGAAAACAGAGTCAGTACGAATATTGTACTGAGTATGAGAGGCATAAACAATGAAGAAAGACAACAATAATATGATGAGAACATCAATATGAAACATCTGGATTCGAATGACAATCATAAGAGAAGTAATGCATGATGTCTTACTCATACTCATCATCATCTCATCTATGCATGATATTCAAGCTGCCCGTCTATATCGGAACGGTGTGATAATCAATAACAATAGCCCGCGTCCAGGCCTCCCGCGTCCAGGGTACCATCTCAAGCCGCCCACTAGTGGTGTCTGCCCATGCCAAAAGGTCATGGTGTATCCGTATAGCTGCCCGCCTTAGCGGTGACTGCCCGGCCAACTAGGCGCGGTGTAATATGATCATGACATGCTTATCATAAAATACTTGTAATAATATACTTATTATCATACATGCATAAGACTCAAGATCAACTATACTCTATCGGGGTGACGTAAGGTCGTGATCCCCCCGATTTCATTATGGAGCAATTATTGACATTCTGCCTCACCTTGAAGGAATTAGTACATAAGGTTAGTGTAAGCAATAAATAACATCATTATCAATATGGCATCATCATATCATATCTCTTATCTTATATAGACATTTATGGATATCGACTTTTAGCTTTTCCGGAATATAGGAACTCATGAAGAGGAAGGGATTCATGCCATTAGAAAGAAAGGACTAGCCTCACATACCTTGTCATTTAGCTAAGCTATCGTTCACTTTCCCCCCTTTAACGTCACGTCGCTACCTTCACGAGAGAATCCGTATTCACATTAGTTAGTCGACTTAAGGAAACGCGTCACTATTTCTAGAGAAAATTTGGCAGTACTTCCTTTATTTATACTAATTTTCCCATATATCAACTCCAAACGTTCACAATAACATCCACAATATTACAATCAACAACCATCATTTATATACGTTTATCACATTCCACCATTTTCCTCCACATTTATCCTTATAACTCATTTTTGTGGTTTCACGTATTTAATACTTGTTTCATGCTATAAACATCATTTATAACGTATTCATAATCACAACACATCAATATTAATGATTCAATCTAACTATCATTCAACCACTTACACTATTCACCCATCCAAGACCCATTTCCCATGTCTTTCTACAATTCAAGCTTCTTAGTCTTCTAATAACTTAAACAACATGATAAAGTCATGAAACTTACCTTAGATGATAGTTGAACAAGTCTTGATTTGAAATGCTTCACTTGCACAAAACCCTAGTCCCACCTTCTATGGAATTTCTTGACTTAAATGATTCTTTAATGTGTTTCTTACACTTGGTTTTGGTGGATTGATGAAGTTGATCCTAATTTTTCACTTGAATTCTTGTTTTGGAAGAGTTTGGAATGTTCTAGAGAGAGATTGGGTCGTGGAGTGAGAAGGGGAAATGAATAAAATGAACTTGGATCATTATTTTATAAATACAAAATCTGTCCCGATGTCATTATACGGTCCATTATACGGACTGTATAAATTTTTACGATCCGTATAATCGACCGTAAAACTGCTCCAGTGACTTCCCTTCTCTGTGTCAATTTGACGGTTCATTTTACGGGCCGTATAATTTTATACGGTCCGTATAATATGCCGTAAAACTCACCTTTCCACCACTTCATTCTGTGACACTTATACGGCTCATTATACGGCCGTAAAACCATTATACGGTCCGTATAATCGACCGTATAATTCACCGGTTCACTGAATCTTATTCTTATTGCTTCGTTTGATCCCCGATCCTTATGGAACCTTCTTAACCATTATTCAACACTTTGATACCAATATAAGGGACATCATCACTCATGAAAACATCGCACACGCTATGTCCTTTGTTAGCCTATTCACTGTATGCTAACGAAAAAATTTCTGAAGTGTAACAATACCGAGGCAGGCTATGTGTGCCAAATGTTGCAGAATTGCGTCGTAGAATTCTAGAAGAAGCCCACTATTCTCGGTATTCTATTCACCCAGGTGTAACAAAGATGTATCACGATCTCAAATTGATATATTGGTGGGATGGCATGAAGAGAGACATAGTAGAATTTGTAGCCCAATGTCCAAATTGTCAACAAGTAAAGATCGAACATCAAAAGCTAGGAGGATTATTGCAAGCAATAGAAATCCCTACTTAGAAATGGGAAGTGATCAACATGGATTTTATTATGGGGTTACCTCGTTCCCGAGGCAAGTATGATTCCATATGGGTGATTGTGGACAGATTCACGAAAGCAGCTCATTTTCTTCTAGTCAGGACTACATACTCAACAGCAGATTATACGAGGTTGTATCTCAAAGAAATTGTGCGACTCCATGCTATTCCACTATCCATTATCACAGATCGAGGAGTCCAATTTACAGCCAAATTCTAGAAATCCTTTCAAGAAGCTCTAGGTACTCAAGTGAAACTTAGCACAGCATTCCATCCGCAAACAATTGGGCAAGCCGAACGTACTATTTAGACCATGGAAGATATGCTACGGGCATGCGTATTAGATTTTGGTGGTAGCTGGGATGATCACTTACCTCTGATTGAGTTCGCATATAATAATAACTATCATTCGAGTATCCAAATGGCTCCGTACGAAGTTCTATATGGAAGGAAGTGCAGGTCTCCAATTGGATGGTTTGAAACAGGAGAAGCACAGTTAATAGGCCCTGAAATGATTCAGCAAGCGGTATAAAAAGTCAAGGAGATCCGAGATCTATTGTTGACAGCCCAAAGTTGCCAAAAATCTTATGTGGACAACCGCCTGTGAGACTTGAAATTTCAAGTTGATGATTGGGTATTTTTGAAAGTGTCGCCAATGAAAGGGGTGATGAGATTTGGAAAGAAAGGGAAGTTAAGTCCTCGATACATTAGACCTTATAAAATTATCCGCAAGGTGGGTCATGTAGCATATGAATTGGACTTGCCTTCAGAGCTTGAATTAGTTCACCCAGTTTTCCATATTTCGATGCTCCGCAAGAGTGTTAGAGATCCTACGAAGATTGTGCCAATAAATGACGTTCAAGTGACAGAAAAGCTAGTCTATGAAGAATTGCCCATTGCCATATTAGACAAGCAAGTACGAAGACTTCGAAACAAGGAAGTGGCCTCAATTAAGGTCTTGTGGCGGAATGACAATCGAGAGGAAATGACTTGGGAAGCAGAAGAGAGTATGAAGTCCCAGTACCCGCACTTATTCCAACCCCCAGAAGAGGTTCATGATGAAACACCAAGATTTTAAGGTATGTATACTTTCTTTTCATGCTTTTGGTCGTGCGTGTCCATAAATGTGTTGCTATTGTGTTGCAGCCCTGTGAGGAAATATTATTATGGGTTGTTGTGACAGGATGGTAGTGCCATATTACAAGGGAAACTTTGGCAAACTTTTCGTTGAATTCCCGAGTATTTAACATTCGAGGACAAATGTTCCAAAAGGGGGAAGAATGTTACACCTTGGAAAATTCCCCGTTAACGTACAATGAATAGACTAACGAAGGATACGAGTATTCGATATTTTAATGAGAAATAATGACGTTTGATGACCCGAATTACGATTTCAAGGGCAATTGAGATAAGAGAAGAAAGTTTGTCGAGAGAAGGCAAGGCATACGATGTGTATCGGAAAGGAATTACGAGTAGCGAGTTAATGACAACTAGATGGTACCTTGGAGAAGAGTTATAACGTCCCTTAGATTGTTAATGAGGTGATAAAAACATGCTAAGGAGGTTCCCTAAGGATTGGAGATCAAACAAAGTGACAAGAAAAAGATCAATGAAAAGACGAGTTATACGGTCGATTATACGGATCGTAAATGCTATACGGCCCGTACAATGGACCGCAGGATTGTCACAGAATGAGGTTGTTGAAGGATTGATTTCACGGTCACTTATACAGACCGTATAAAATTATACAGCCCGTATAATGTGCCGTCAAATTGACACAGATTGGGATGGTCACTGGAGCAGTTTTACGGTCACTTATACGGACCATATAAGTGTCCGTATAATTGTCCGACGGGATCATATTTCAAGTTATTAAAAGGAGACCCAAGTTCATTTTATTTCATTTTTCTCCTACACAAGTCAATAACTCTCTAGAATATTCTCCACTCTTCATCCACAAGAAACCAAAGGAAATTTTATGATCAACTTCATCAAAACAACAAAAATCAAGAGTGTGCAGCACATTAAAGTCATCTAAGCCAAGAAATTTCAAGAGAAGTGAACTAGGGTTTTGGTGCAAAAAGGGTAATACCACTCAAGGCTTGTTCCTACAATATCTAAGATACGTTTTATGATATTTAAGATATTGAGAAGTTGAAACACTTGGATTGAAGGAGAATATAGAGAATGGGTCATAAATGTAGGAATAGTGCTATTGTTGAGTAATAGTTGGAATGAATCATGAATATGGATATGTTGTGATTGTAAGTTGATTATGAATGATATTTAGAACATGGAATGAGCATTATACGTGAGAGAACGTAATAGTGAATTATGACCATGATTATGGGGAAATTGAAGTGAAATCGTGAAATGTGGATAATGTAGATAAATGATGATTTTTATTTATGATATTATGAATGATGTAACTGATGTTTGGGAGTTGATATGGAATATGGAGGAAGTCACATAAACAAAGGAAACGCTTCCCTAATTTCTCTAGCTTTAGTAAGCACGTTCTTATAATCGCTTAGCTAATGTTCATGCGACTTCTCTTAAATGTAAAAACGTGAGCATTGAAGGAGAGCAAGCAAGCGATAGATTAGTTAAACGAAATAGGTATGTAAGGCTAACCCTTCCCTTCTAAGGCATGAATCTTTCAAATTTTCCATAATCTTCCTATACGATGGAGACTATGAGTCCATGAATATACGAAGCTACATACGCACGTGATTAAGAAAGGGAATACGATACGATCATGATAATGATGATGATGAACATAAGTATGAGGAATCCTTGTATAAAATAAGATGTCCGTGAAGCTAATAATTCTAAGTATGTTTTCATCGATGCTTCCCCTTGCGTACACTCACCTTAAATTGTTAGTTCCTTCAAGGTGAGATATGATGTTGATGATTACTCCATAATGGAAGGTTCACGACCTTATGTCACCCCGATATAGCCATGGTTGCCTTCAAGTTCTAATGTATGTCTCTAATGATAAATGTATAATAATGCTAAGTCATGATATGTCTATGAAATGAGCAGTAATGTAAGTTATAGTATGCCTATGCTATGTATGAAAATGTTAAATTATGATGGTTATATGACGATGTGATTACACCGTGCCTAGATGGCCGGATATGAATATATCGTGCCTAGAGGGTCGGACATGACACCACTAGTTGGCGGTATATGATGGTTACCGGGACGCCGGATAACGATGATGATGATGATGTGATGATGTATGTTCTATGATGATATATATGTTCCATGAGTATGTAAAAATACGATATATGTATGAAATGTACTCATCTATAGAACGCATGCAGGTTATATCCTTCTTCTATGGTTTATGATTCTTCTACTATGCTTATTTCATTCATGTTTTACATACTCAGTACAATGTTCCTACTGACGTCCTTGTTCTTTAGACGTTGTGTTCATGCCCACAGGTTGACAGGGAGGTGAGCTTGATCCTGACTCATAGGAGCTTTCAGCTGACTAGAGAGCACTCCATTGTTCCGGAGGTGCTACTTGGTTCATTCTTTTGTGTATAAATATATATATATGTATATGTATTTTGGGTACGACGGGGTCTTTTCCCATCCATATGTCTAGTACTCTAGTAGAGGCTCGTGGAAACGCATGTGTGGGTAGTATGGTCTCACGATGCTATGATTGTATATATATATGTATTATTACTTTGATAGCCGAAAGAATTATGTATATAAAAGTATTTATGTTTTAAATGAAAGATGACTTTCTTGTAAATTGAGTATGAATCTGATACAAGAACGTTAATGAGCATGATAAGTAGTAGAATGAGCGGTGTTCGGTGGTTAGCCCCGGCTGCCCGTCACTGCCCCTGATCGGGTCGTGATAGCTAAGCCAAATTCCTACCGAACTTCAGCATTCATATCTAGACGAGCTTTGGGTATCTCAGACCTACCTAAGGCTCATTACGGTAGACCATTCGACAGTCTCTAACCCGAAGAACACCGCATCTCATTTGTGTGCTATATAGAAGCATGTTTAATGCTTATGTGAGGAACCATTGACCCTGTGGGGATGGGGGAATCTTAACTGTGTTTTGTTTTGTGGATAGAAGGCCGCATCCGTCTTGATATAATTGTTGAGGCTACGGATTTATCGAGAGTTTGGTGGGCATGGTTAGGTGATACTCACAAAAAGACAATTAGCTACGCTCTAGGTCACCTACCAGTTATCATGACAATGAAGGGTCGTCCATAACTAATACAGGTGTTAGTCGGACATTGGAACGATAAGGAAATGTTGTTTTGCTTCGGTGAAATTGAGATGACTCCGACCTTGGAAGAGATTAGGGATACCATAGACAACAATGGAACCTATCTAAAAAGACGACACAAACCAGATCACCACCTGTTATTTCTACAGAGGCCCACAGTCGGCCAAATCATGAAGTTTCTTGCGCTGACTGAGGCGCCCTAGGTGCGAGGACACACTGTAGCCTTTAGAGATCTATATCGGAGATTCAGAGATGTCACTAGATATGCCCTATATCAAAGGAAGTTTAAGAGTAGAGAAGAGTGGGGAGCTGTTAGACCCTTGGCATTCACCATAGCCTTGCTAGGCATTATGGTGTTTCCATAGGGTGAATAGTTGGCTATAGACACCCGAGTGATTTACTTAGCCCATGCTATTTTCTATGGCATAACCAAGGACCAAGAAACGAGATATTTTGACCGAGCACCCATCGTCCGGGCAGATATTTTTCGAGCTTTAGACAAATGCCGGAATGGCTTCTGATACATCCAAGGATGTAGCATGTTGTTACAATGGTGGATTATCAAACACATCAACATGGCTAAGGAAGTCCAGTATCTCAACAACCACAACAGGATAGACCGTCTTACAAATCATTGCCCGAACCTTAGTTACATGTCCAAAGGGGCATGGGTCAGCTTCTTTGGGGAATTGACTGAAGGTAGAATCCAGTGGATGTTTCCTGACTTCATATCAGAAAACATGGTGGTTCGGGGTAAGAATTTCCTTTTTGTACCATTAGCAGGGGCCCGAGGAATCCGTCATTATTATCCATCTGGGGTTCTGAGACAATTTGGTAGGAGGCAAGTGATACCTCAGGTAGGAAATCCTAATTAGTTCATCATTGAGCACACATGGTAGAAGATCAAGAACGCCGGGGTAATCCTCAGATAATGGAATGGTCGCGTGAGTTGGGGCGCAGATACTTTAGCTCCAGGCAGGTTCGAGGTAGGTGTCACCCGGGGTATCATGAATGGCTGCAGGAACATTTGGCCCATGCATCCATGCATGGGCTATGCATCCATGCATGGGCCATGCATCCATCCTAAGGCCCGCACCTCCTCACGATGCCCAAGAAGAGGAGAGTCTGAAGGAAAGCACGAATGAGAACTTAGCTTAGATTTTAGAAGAAACAGATCCGGTGATAGTTAGGATGGAAATGTACCAAGCACGACTTAGGATTCAAACCACCCTTCGAAGGGTGAAGAAGGCTAAGACATCATCCGCTGGAGGGAATCCTTGCTGATTTATTGCTTTATATTGAGCCCCTTGTCGGCTTCATCATCTTTGTAATCCCTTCAGGAAAGATATTTTTATAACTATTTATTACCTAATGTTGATTTTTCGAGGCAATGTTTCACTCTCACAAATGGCACTTGCATGCTTCAATCGATTAGAAGAGTCTTAACTCAAATAGGTTTTAGGAATGCGAATAGTATAAATATCTGCCAAACTACGTGAATGCTCTCTACGTGCTTCACATGTCTATTTGTTATGTGTGTTATCATGTATTAAGGCTTGAATACATTTGATCTGATGATCTAAAACAACATACCAAAAGAAATACCAAAAGCTTAAAACTTAACCAAATTTATCTCTATAAATGTTTACTTACACTGGCAAACCAAGGAGAACAAGAGACGCGGATCCTGGGAGAGCCAGTGGAAATGCTGAGAGACAAGGTGCTACAAATTGGGAAGGACCTCCAAGAAATAGGGAGGAAAATTGAGGAAGTGGACCAATTGCTAGAGATGGTGGGGAACCCGCCAGAGGGCATACCCCAAGAACAATACTATGGGAATGTCCCGGAAGGGGTAAGGGATTTGGTGCTGAATTAAATACCTTTAGAGAGAAGGTCTATGATGCCTGGAGAAGAGACTCCATGAGGAATGAATGAAAGCCAAGGAGCTAGGTCAGACTATTGGGTAACAGAATCAGACCCGCAAGAGGAGTCGGAGCCCCAACAGGAAGTCTCTAAACCTATCGAGGAGGAAGAACCAGAAGAGGGAAAGCCTCAGAACTTGGAGGAGGAGGAATTAGAGCCTATTGACATAGAGGCTGAGGGGAAGGAAGAACCATTTGAGATGTTTCCTGAATTTGCAGAGGAGGAGAATGATGTCAATGAGTAATCTGATAATTATGCCCCAATCAACGAGGGATCTGACTTTCATGCACCCTCACCCATGCTAGTACCTACAACCTCCACTATGGCATTAGAGAATTTGGGAAGGGTAGGCCCTTCGGAACCTGCTTGGTAGGGAGTAGCCTTCAAAGCCCATTCCTCCCCATTCAGAGTGGCTCCACGGCCTGTCATCTGTAAGGAAGTATACGAAGGGATGATTGCCACAGCAGTGCCTTGCACCACTAGGGCTAGGTTGCCACCGGCCGAGTTGGTGTACGCATGCAAAAGGTGCCCGTTCCACGTAACCAGGCAGTTCATACACTGAATAAGTGTCTGGGGTTGTGGAGAATAATTTGTAGTCTGATTAATGATAGGATCATTGGGACTTTGTGGGGCCCACACACCTTACTAGTTCATGACCCTATTATTTCTGGAGAAGGATTCACTGCTAGTACTCAGATCTGGCGGTACGATTTCATGATCTTTGAGGAATCGTACGCCCGCATATTCTCAACTCTGGCAAGTCTAAGGAAGATTAGACCTGTGGAAACTGCCCATGAGCCCGCGCCATTAGGGCCTAACAGGAACAAGTTAATCTTGCATCATACGGGAGTTATGGGGCACGACATAGAAGAGTGCCATGTATTCAAGCTTGAACTTGAACACAAAATCAGTACCGAAGATATCTTGGTCATCCTACCACCACAGCGCTGAGAAGGAAAGAAAATGAGAGAGCGAATTCGTAAGGACAGCGACTCACGGAACTGTATTTTTGGGTAGATATTAGGTGTCCCTATTTTAGCACATAAAAAGCTACCCCCTTCCCATATATATTGTAAGGAACCGCGCCGACCTGACGTCCTTATAGAGGGATACGCGAGAAGCTCTACGCGGGCCTGGTCTGGGGATGTCTTTATCTAGGTTTAGCTTAATGGACATTTAAGAAAGATATATATCCTTCTTTTATAAAACGAACTACGATAGGGCCTCACTTCGCTTGGTGGGATACGTAGGCAGTCTACGTAAGACTCGGCCCCTACATAATATAAATTACAATTTCTCCCCCCATTTGTTTAACTTCTGTAATAAAGAAGGGTTCGCCAGAGTAAGTCAACCATAAATCCCATTGGACCAAGATCAACCCAAACATCAAAAGTCGATAAACATCCGAACCTTTAGAACAAAGGATCAAAAGTGTTCAAGCTTAATATATGGCTTTGTGTGCTATGTTCGCTTTAAATATCAATGTGTGATATCTTACCTTTATATTTTGATAAGTAACTAACTTTGTCTACCGTTGTGTTATTCTCGTCCTAAAGAACGAGGCCAATTAGCATAGTACTGAAAGCTGACATACTTCAAAAGATCCAAAGCCGCGTTAGCATCACTCGCAGACAAAGGCAAAGAGAAGATGACTGGAACCCCCAATAACGGAACTGAGCTCGCTCTCCGTGACGGAGATGCCCAAGACCTACAAGAGGTATCATCTCAAGAAGATGTGATTACCATATTACTAACTGCCGTTACGGCTCTCCAAGAAAAGGTAGCCAGGAAAGAGGCAACAAATACGGGAAAGGATGCCTCAATAGAGGAAAGAAGACCTCTTGCTCCATTCCCTTCCCCGAGCTCACCAATGCTCGATCACTTCCCTATATACCCTCCGGGAACCGTCCCTTCTCCACCGAGCTCCACCAACCCAAACCAATCCAATCCTTCTTACTGCACTCCTCCAGCAACAAAATATACTCAAATACCGGGGACCACGCACTCAGTCCCTTCTTACCAGGTTCCTCATCATGTTCTTATTAATCCAGAAAGCCAATTACGTGCTCCAGTTCCACCCACTGGGTAGACCACCACTAGCCCACCCAACCATACCACCCACCAGGTCCCATTCTTCACTCCCAACATCCCCAGCGAATGCTCCCCAGGGCATAAAGAGCTAGATCATTATGAAGAAATAGAAAGGGCCTAGAAAGCCGAACATGATAAGCGGGAATGAGATATAGAGAAAAAGATGGAGGAATTACTGGAGAAATCCAACAAGTCTGCAAGCAAGGCTACAGGCAAAAGATATGATGACCTGTGCATGCATCCGGATCTGGACCTACCAGAAGGGTTCAAAATCTCAAAGTTCGAGATGTTCAATGGGACAGGGAATCCCAAAGCCCACCTTCGATCCTACTGCAACCAATTGGTCGGAGAAAAGAGAAATGAACCTCTAATCATGCGACTATTCAGTCAAAGTCTGATCGGAGAATCCACTGAATAGTTCGCAACTCAAGAGATGCGTCAATGGCACACTTGGAAGGATATGGCAGAATCTGTCATGGAAAGATTTTGCTTTAATATCGAGACAGTACCAAATCGCTATTACTTAGAAAAGGTCAAGCAGAGATCCACAGAAAACTAAAGGGAGTTTGCCAGTAGGTAGAGGGCCAAGGCAGCCCGTGTGCAGATCCAATGTGTGAAGGAGAACTAGTCTCCGTGTTCATTAGATCCCAGAAACCTGATTTCTACAATAGAATGTTGTCCATGGCTGGAAGACTGTTTGCTGAATTGGTCAAAATAGGAGAGGCTATAGAATACGGTCTCAAATCCGGGAAAATAGTTAGTGTCTTTAACAAGACATCTGGACAAGCTACTGTGGGAATCTTCCGCAAGAAGAAAGAGGACGTGGCAAGCATATCCCACATTCTGAACCCAAGCCCAAAAGAACCACAATCCATCCACATAACTACACCTCTCAAATTATCCGCCTAGTGCCTGTGTTCCCGCTCTCACTTACCTAGCACCACATCACCAAAATTACCACCCAAGTAACCTACCACAAGTATATCAACTGCCACAGAATTACAAAATTTAACTGCCACCCCCAATATACAATACTCCACGTCCCGCTTTCGAGAAGAGGCCGGTAAGGGAATTCACAATGCTCCTCGAGCCTAGGGCTCGACTTTTCAAAAGGTTAGTGGCCGCAGGCTTGATTCAGAAGGTCCCCCCAAAGCCAGCACAACCGAGAAACAGATTTTATAGGGCCGATTAGATTGTACCTATCATTCGAGAGGAAATAGGCATAGCATAGAGGACTATATAAATCTCAAGCACAAAATCCAAGATCTGATTGACAAAAGAGAAATCATTTTGGAAACCACAGCTCCCAATGTGAACATGAATCCGTTACCTAATCATAGAAACTATAGAGTCTGTATAATTGAGAGAAATGGTGACTGGGAAGCTAGCAGAGCATTGATCACCAGAGCAGTCGAATCCCTGGAGCACACAGTAGCCTCCCTCACACTCTAGGAGCATCCAAATTTTAAGGTTCTGGTCCCAGCACCAGGAGCTGTGAAAGAAACATCGAGGTTCAAAACCTTGATTCCAGCACCCATAGTAGCACAGTCGGCACAACAAGTTGCTCTCACACCAAAAAAGTGAATCACTGTACAAGCAGCCATAACTCAGGGCATGACCCACTCGGGGAGGTGCTACACTCTTGAAGAGTTATCCCAGAATACTACAAGAAAAGAAAGCACCCAAAGGAGGACAATAACTAAAGGAGAAGCTGAGCATTTTTGGCGGTGCATGCAGCCAAAAGACTACTCCATCGTTGAACATTTAAAGAAAACACCAGCACAAATATCGATGTTGTCATTACTAGCCATCTCCCTATCATATAGGAAGGCTCTCATGAGAGTTTTAGATGATGCATAAGTACTAGCTGGTACGAGCAGTGAAGACTTGGCTGGGTTGGTAGCCCACATTATCGTACAACACAAATCTGCTTCTTAAAAGAGGATTTTCCAGCGGAAGGAACTTCCCATAACAAAGCCCTTAACATCACCGTGGAGTATCATGGTAAAGCAATAGGGAGGGTGCTGATGGACAATGGATCAGGCCTTAATATATGCCTTGTCACCACATTGACCTAGCTTGGTTGTGACGTAGGCAAGATTCGCCTGAGGAGGAAAGAGTAAGGCGATTTGATGGATCTCTAGGTGGTTCCCTTGGAGAGATAGACCTGTAGATCCAGTTCGGACCGACGTCTTTCACAGCGGAATTTCAGGTCATGGCAATCACCGCCAACTATAATATGCTCTTCCGAAGACCCTCGATACAATTTTCCAGTGCAATCCCATCAACTCTACACCAAGCCATTAAATTTGAATGGCAGGGACGGGAAATTATATTGGCAGCTGAGAAGGATAATCAGAAGTATCTTTATAACATTGTTCCTGTGATCGAATAGAGCCCTCACTTACCAAACTTTCATCTAGTGGAATACGTTGGGGCCACTTATGCGAAGGAAGAGGTTGATAAACCCATGCCAGTAGTCTACAGAATAATTGCCTCCGCCATGCTGCGGAGTGGTTTTGAAACAGGAAAGGGTCTATGAAGGGACCTCGAAGGAATAATGGAGTTTGTTCCAATCCCAAAGGAAAATTACCATTTCGGTCTAGGGTATACTTCTATCAAAGATGAGCTCACAAAGTCAATCAAGAGAAAGCCCAGAACAAGGAATTTACCTCGTCCAATTTCAGGTCTATACCAGTGATTCCCCAGAAAAATGCTGCTACTGAACAAAGAAGAAACTGATGTGGGTGCTACGCGATCGTTGAAGAAAGTCAGGAGACACCCAACATACGCAGTCTAAGGCGGGGAGGGTGCCTGAACAATTGGACATTCACCCCCCTCTTGGCTCCTCAATAGAGAGATGGATTTTCCCCAAACCTTTTGCTAAAAGCGGCGACAACGGCGGAGGCCCGAATGATCGCCTTTTCTAAATTACTTCGTAATGTTTAAAAATGGAAATGGTCCCATGTTGTTCCAAACCAGGACCACAGTTGTAGTCAATTTTTCTTGAATTGGTTAAAAGACTTGATCTACATAAAATTGCTATCTTTATTAGATAATGATAATGAGGATTTTTCTAAATTAACTACACGTAACGAACAATAATGAACCTAACTTTACGTTGCCTCGGCTTTTCAGTAGTAACCATAATAAAACAACCAAAAATGTCATGACGTGTCATGAAACGAATGAGGAAAACAGACAATAGGAATACGAGGAGTATGATGAATTTACAATAATGCCAGAGGGACTAGTAGAAGAATTGAAAGAATTAGAAGAAAAGAAAAACCCAAATATGGATGAAACTGAGATGATCAACCTCGGTGGCGAAGAGGATTTCAATGAGACACGAATCAGTGCTCACTTGGGAGCTTCACAAAAAGAAGAGCTCGTAGCTCTATTAAAAGAGTATTTAGATGTCTTTGCCTGGTCATATGCAGACATACCAGGATTGAGCACTGAAATTGTAGCCCACATACTGCCTATTAAGAAAGGCTTCGCTCTGGTAAAGCAAAAGACCCGGACATTTAAGCCTGACATGAGTATCATGATAAAGGATGAAGTGGAGAACTAAATTGAGTGTGGAATGGTAGAGGTGACGTCCTACCCCACTTGGGTGGCCAACATAGTGCCACTACCTAAAAAGGATGGAAAGATTCGAATCTGTGTGGACTACCAAGATCTCAATCGGGCCAGTCCAAAAGATAACTTTCCACTCTCAAACATCCACATTCTAATAGACAACTGCGCCAAGCATGAGCTGCAGTCGTTCATGGATTGTTTTACCGGGTATCATCAAATACTCATGGACGAGGAAGACACTTAAAAGACAGCCTTTATCCCCCCTTGGGAATCTACTATTATAGGGTGATGTCGTTCGGCCTCAATAATGTCGGGGCCATGTACATGAGAGCTATGACTACCTTGTTCCTGTTGACACCTAATTTTCACCTCATAAGACGCGTATTTTAATTTTCAAAATCCTGAGAAAATTGCAAAAATTTACATTTAATTATTATTCTGTAAAGAATTGACAATTGCAAGAAAATTACGAGTTATTTGCTTTCATAAATATAATTCGAAAGGAGATACGTATCCCGCTCCATTTAACTCGGAAAAATTATTAATTAAGACGACGTATGAATTACGGCTCATTTTGACCACATTTTACACATTTTTAAATATTCTTCGGAGTATATCAATATTGGGCTCATTTTGAAGCTCGTATTTTAAAACGATGTATTATAATTTTTATTTCGTCAAAATATCATTTTACGAGGGCGTTTTAAGCTAATTAACTTAAACTATATGTTATATTTTTAAAAAGTTGTGTTATATTTTATAAAGGGAGTGAGTAAATAATATACTTACCCTCCCCCCCCCCCCCTTTAATTTTATGCGTAATCTTACTTTACCCTAACTTCATCTCTCTCTTGAGAGAAAACCATGGCGGCTAGGGTTCGTCCTTCATTGCCACCACTGCCAGTGTTACCCTGACAATCCTTGGGGAGGAACAACCGCGTCATTAGGCGGTGTGATATGCCATGGGCGGGGTCATAGAACCCTTAGCCATCTTGTTCTATCACACCAAGATGCCAAAGGATGATTAAGGTTGTTATCCCTTAAGGATCCTCATCATTAAGGACAGGTGTTGTCCTTTTTTTCCAAAGTTTTGATTTATACAATGTTGGTACAATTTACTTTGGATTTTTTCTGGTTTGTACTATTTTGATCCTTGTTGTTGTATAATTTGCGAAGATTTAGGGATTTTAGTATGATTTAGTACAATGTTTTGTATTTATTTTGTCATTACTTGTTTGAATTTGATTTTGGTGACGAGATTGGGAATTTAGGGGGAAATTTGGTTAGGAAAACCTAAAATCTTCCATTTTGATGCCTAAATTAATTTTTTGCATGATAAATAGAAAGAGGTTGTGATATTTTAGGAGGGATTTTTTTTCCGATGGGAACTCATAGTACTCACCTACTAGGGTTTTGAGTTCTTCATCATAATCTGCCTAAAACTCTACTACTTATATACCTATACTACCAAGTTTATACATATACTACAATATACTACTATAATATATAAGATATTACCCTAGAATACTATATTTTGTTCTGAAAATCAAGAAGAAAAGGCTTTGCAAATGGTTTTTGAATGATTGTTGTTGAAGAACATTAATTCATCTCTCCATTTGATCTTTGGGTTGCCTTTGCAAGAGGTAATATCAGTATTCTCTTATTTTATTCAGTTTCAGTACCTATATGAGCTTGAATAGTTGTCTCATTGCTTAAATATGTTCTTGGAGACTTTGGTTAGTTGATTTGAATACATTTTTGTCGTAGGCTAGTTGATAATATAGTTTTGATGATGCTTAAGTTGCTATAATGTCACTGAGTTGATTTGAATCATGTTTGAGGTTCTCTTTGTCTTTCTGGATTCCTGGAATTTAAAGGATAAAACATGATGATTGTATTGTGAATTTAGTCTTGTTATAGTAGGTTGTTTGAATTCTTAGCCTTGTTATATTGATTTTTGTTAGAATTTGGTACTGTTTCATTAGAAATCTGGGTACTTAGCTATGAAAATGATCTTGTCTTGTTAATTTTAGACTGAATTAGTTTTAGTTGCTTGTTTGACATTATTCTTGACCTAAATTATTTTCAAAAGTCTAATACATCGCTTCCAACTTGGTTTTCATTATAAAGATCTTGAATTTTCCAGAAATCACCTTAAGCAGTCTAATTTTTTTGAAAAGGTAGATTGAGTTTTTTTTTTTTTTAACTTTCTTGTTGATTAGAGTTTTGGAATCTTGAGGCTTATTCCTATATCTATGTGTGTTGGTTAGAATTTATCTAAAAAAGGAAGAAAAAAGCGTGTTTTACCTAAGCTATTATGTGTGGGTCTCATTCTTGTGATAACTAGTCTTCCTTCCTTTTACTAATCCTTCACCTAGATTGTTATGAAAACTGTTTATGTCTTGGTTTAGAATTTGAAGTGTTAAATAGGTAGACTTCATGTATTCTTGTTGTTGAATAAGTAGAAGTATAAAAAAGGGTTTAAACGTAACCTAGAAAGTAAACAATGGAACTTAATAGTAAGGCAGTTTCTTGTTCTTTCCCTCTGAGTGCTTGATTCTTGGAGACTTGATCTTCAATTAAAATTTCTTTTCTGAAACTATGCTATGAGTTGATTAAGATTTGAACCTTGTTGAGCTTACTATCATGCAAAAACAGAGAACAAACTTTATTTTGAAAAACAAATAGGGTGCTTGCTTGATTATACTTGCCTTGCTAGCTGTTTGTAATTTCAGACCTATATATGCACATGGTTTTTACTCTTTCTTGTGTTGTTTAGCCTAAATGTGATGTTTTTGTGACCTAGGATAGAATAATGATCCTTTATGACTATAGTTTAGTTTTCTCTGAACTTGTAAGTGTTTCCATAGGAACTCCCTATAGTCTGTGACTTACTGTGGCCTTAACTGATTCATATTTACACCTAAGATGGACTCATATCCTCCCTGATTATTGTGAACTTTCTTAATTTTGTCTTAAGTCACTTTTTTCCAACCTAATAAGACCCTTGTGTAACTTCTACTCTTTGTTTGGATTTCAGTGTGCAAACTCTGAATGAATCTTAGCATAAATCTTCATTTAAGGGATCCTGTTAATGCTTTATGAGACTAGATATATACTAAAATGATTTTAAATGACTATTTTTTACCTTGGCAACTTAAAAATGGGCTAAAATCAGAAGCTTAGAGGCCTGGAAAATAGCAACAAATCTGTGATATGACCCTAAGCTTGTTAAAATTAGCATTGGTTTAGAAGACACAACTTTAGACCTACTACTTGATTCTGTGACACTTTGTTATGACATAAATGAAACTAAAAATGATTTATTTCCATTTAGTTAGTTTAAGAATGATCTAAAGATGAATTTTCTGAAAAATCATGTGACATTATTTGCCTTGATTGAGACTAGACTAGTCACTTGTTTATTTGCCTATTTTGTCTTGCCTTGTTATTTCTGAACTTTGCTAGGCATATGAGTATAAAAATGATCTTTCCTAAACTTGTTTGATACATTTCAGACTGTCTAGATTGAGAGTTAGTAAAAAATAGGAAAGTTGTAAGATTTGCAGTCAAATTTTGATCCTAGAAGAGTCTAAGTGTCTTGGATTTTGTGTGTGTTTGTTGGCTTCATTCCCGAGAACTACAAAATAGAATAAGGGTAAGAATTTTATAAGAAACTTGGCTTTTTTGTGTAAAACATGAAATAGCAAAACTAGAGATAGGTCTATAAGTGGTTTGCTTGGATTTTACCTCTGAATTTCTGAGATTTCCCTGTGTCTCACTTACTTGTTGTCCATGAAACTTGCTATTTGTAACTTATGCTTTTTATACTAGTATAAGACTGCAGTGTGGTTGAAGTCCCCTGCTTCACATAGGTCATTAAAATCAGTAGGAAAGACTAAAGAATAAGGTCAAACTGTCCTTGGAAGAATTGGTTGTGATCCTTATTCAGAGATTTGTCACTTCCTTTCCTATTTACTTGTTGATTTGAATATTATTTTATGTGTCATTTGTGCCTTGATACTTACCTTATTGTTAACGACTCATTTTTGCAGCTAACTCACTTAGATCAAGTAGGATACCCAAAAAAGGGGATTAAGAAAAACTTGAAAAGGTAAGTATGATGTCTACATTCTTCCTTTTGGTATACATTTGTGAAACCTGAATATGTTTGTGTCATTTACCCCCCCCCCCCCCTTCACCCACCCACCTCTTTATGTGCTTTTTTGAATTGAAGTTATGCCTAACATGCTGAATTGGACCTAGGATAGTGTCATGTCCCCTACCTATGCTGTTTGAAGCCCCTACTTGCTACCTGTGTATTTTCTGTGCAAATTCAGCAAAATGGACTAAGTGTGAACTATTTTAAGGCCCTGCTAATGCTTTAATGAACCTGTACTTTCCTATTTGTTGTCTTTGGACTTGTTGGGATTTAAACTACGCTAAAATGATCATAGACTGGCAAATACCTTTGATTGATAACAAACAAACTTGAAAAAATGATCTTTGAATTGGTTCATCACTAGATTGGTGTGGCTTGTAAGTCATTGGACCCCTAGTTCTGCCCCTCTATGGATTACTACTTAAGAACTGGAAATAGAAACATGTTGGTGTGTTTGGTAGTTTGTTTGTGTATCCCTCCATCTTATGGTGTTTGATCACTTGTTCACTGCCCATTCCCCTTAGCTAATGCATGTCTTTTCCTTCTTCCCTAAAAATTGAAAACTAAGACTGAGTGTGTTGATTGTGGCCTTACCCTTGTTTCTTCTCTCGCTCACTGTTTAGTTCTGTACCCCTTTGTTCCTTACCCTTCCATCATTGTTGTTACTTGCTTGGCTATCCTGAAGTTTGCCATACTCTCTTGACTATACTATTGCTGTTTATGAATCATTTTGACACTTTTGTGCCTTGCATTACCTATCCTTGCATTGTTTGGATCCCTTTGGACCTTGATTGTTCTTTGGGATTAGTAGTAAGGCTCTTGATGTGAGATCAAGTAGGGTGCATTACTCCCTCTAAGTGTTGTTGGATCATTGATTTGTTTTTGTTGGTTCCTTGGGGTCTTTTGAGTTTGTTAAAACCAATTAGAAATTTAAGATTAGCTAAAAATGAGATATTGAGGGATTTATGTTATATTATTGGTTCTTCTGGAAATGAGCATTAGTTGAGAATAATATCTATATTGGGTATATTTTAGGGTATACAAAATGTTAACTTACCTTTCCATTAGGTGGATAAAAGGTATGCCCTTCATGGGGTTTTGCTTTTTGTCTTGGTAGTATACTAGTGGTATATTATGCATACCGTGGCCTGATAACTTAAATTTTTTTGAAAATAAATGGCTTTAGGCCTATTACTTTTACTTGGTGCCTGTTACTCTGGGCCTCGTTAGTTAATTGAGATAACTACTGGTACGATTCATTATATCTGGGCTTGGCCCAATAAATGTTGTATTTCATTTTTGGCTATGTAATAATTGTAGGCTTTAATTTTATTACTCGAGTTTAATTTGTGGTTGTATTCTAATGTCATGTATACTCATTTGCTTTTTGTCCACTCAAACCCGTTTCTGGGCCCCAATGGGGCCCACTAACACATATAGATCGAGTCAACCCATCTCTTGGAGCATATGAATTTTGGACCTGAGGTTACCCCATTGCATAATACCTTTTTCTATTGGGCTTGGTCGGCCCAATCTCTCTATCTCATATATGCAATTATTTGCTGGTACAATTGGGACTCCTTAAATCGATTATTACTCATTTAAAGTCGTCAAAACTTGATTTTCATACTTTGCAAAAAACGATTTTTGAAGAAATTGGTATAACGTGAAAGGGGATTGATTTTATAAATGTTGGACAAAAAATAAATGGTTTTTTCATAAATCACGAGACTAATTTAGGCTCTTTAGCAACATATGGACTGTTATGGAGACTCAAGGACTATAGATTATTCATGGACTGATTTGGGACTTTTTTGGACCAATTTGGACTATTGTAAAACTTGGAGAATTTAAAATTTTAAAATGACTAAATAGAGCTAAAGTATGGTTAATGGTACTAAAACATGAAATATGATTAACAAACGATTATTAATAGTATGCCTTAAAACTATTTTCTACACTTAATATAAAACTAAAAAACCTTTTTCTAACTCGGGTGGGCTTACATAGTATTCTACTTAGGTTAACGCCTGCGGGTTTTAACCTAGGGGATCTAGTCCGATACCCAAAACGCCCAATTGTGGGTAAAATTTTACCACTTTCGTTTCATGAAATATGACGTATTTTTGTATGAATGACTAAACAATTTTGTTGCGGAAATATAAGCCAAAATAATTTTTTTCACTATAAACAATTCATATCTACAAAGGCATACTATTAGAACCCGTAGGTCAACCGTATTTTATGGATCTTTAATACCGGGGTGCCTCATACCTTCCCTGGGGGATCACCAAAACCCTTACCCATATTTTGGTTAGATTATGTTTCTTTTAAAATTTATCCGTTTTAAATGAACCCTTTTCGAATTGGTTTTTCCTAATTTCCTAAAAATTAAGTAGCGACTCTAAAAAATAAAGTCCATTTAGAGGACCATCACGTAGAGGTATATTTTTCCTTTTTCCCGGTACGATTGACAACCGTACTTCCCCGGTACACTTTCCTTTTAAATGAGGCAAGTGCAAAAATAAGAACCGCTACAGTTCCATTTAAAAGGAAAGTGTACCGGGGAAGTACGGTTGTCAATCGTACCGGAAAAAAATAAGAACCGCTACAGTTCCATGATATGATGCATCGAGAGATTGAAGTCTACGTGGACGATGTCATCATAAAGTCAAGGAAAATCTCAGAGCACACTGTGCATTTGCGAAAGTTCTTTGATAGACTTCGCAAATTCAACATAAAGCTAAACCCTGCAAAGTGCTCATTTGGAGTGCTTGCAGGTAAGCTGCTAGGATTCATAGTCAGCCGTAGGGGTATTGAACTAGACCCTACCAAGATCAAGGTAATTCAGGAGCTACCGCCTCCCAAAACCAAGAAAGAGGTTATGAGCTTCTTGGGAAAGTTGAACTACATTGGACGATTCATAGCCCAGTCAACTGTGATTATAGAGCCAATCCTTAAGTTGCTAAAAAAGGACGCTCCCACAAATTGGGCAGAGGAATGTTAAGAGGCATTTGATAGAATCAAGAGATACCTTTCCAATCCTCCCATCTTGGTGCCGCCTAGGCCAGGGAGTCTTGTGTTACTATACCTGTCGGTATCAGAAAAACAATTTGCATGTATGCTCGCCTAGCATGATGAAGAGGGCAAAAAGGAACATGTCATCTACTATTTGAGTAAGAAGTTCACCTCCTGCAAAGTGCGGTATACACTCGTAGAAAAGACCTGTTTTGCTTTGACTTAGATTGCCCAAAAACTAAGACACTACCAATCCGTGTTTACCACTCACCTCATATGCAGAATGGATCCGCTAAGATACATGTTTCGGCAACTAATGCCTGTGGGATAGTTGGCTAAATGGAAAATGCTACTAAGTGAATTTGACATCATGTACGTAGCACAAAAGGCAATCAAAGGACAAGCCCTAGCAGATCTGTTGGTAGAAAGTCTCGTAGATGATGAGCTGAAACCGTTACAGACTTTCTTACCAAATGAAGAAGTGATGGCCATGGAAGAAGAGGTGGCCGAACCATACTCAGGCTGGAGACTGTTTTTCGATGGAGCAGTCATACAAAGGATCAGGCATTGGAGCGGTGTTGATATCGGAAACAGGGAAACACTATCCGATGGCTGCAAAACTCAACTTCAGATGTACCAACAACATAGCGGAATACAAAGCATATATCCTAGGCCTCAGATAGCGCTAGACATGAACATACAGAAGTTGTTGGTAATCGGCGACTTCGATTTGCTCATAAATCAAGTAAAAGGGAATTGGGAGACCAAAAATGATAAGATACTCCCATATGTGAATCTGGCACAAAGATTGTGCGGGAGATTCAAGAGTATTGACTCCAGGCAAACTCCAAGGGCCCAGAATGAGTTCGTAGACGCATTGGCCACAATAGCGTCTATGATCCAACACCCTTAGAGCACCCATATTGATCCATTAGAGATCACACTAAGAGAAGAGCAGGCTCACTACGCCCATGTAGAGGCTGAGCCAGATGGCCAACCATGGTATGTTGACATTAAGGCCTGCCTGTAAAAAGGCGAGTATCCCCTAGAGAGTTGAGCAAATCAAAAGAAGCCCATCAGGAGATTGGCCAATGGTTTCTTCTTGAACAAGGAAGTGCTATAAAAAAGGACCCCTGACCTTGGGTTGCTCAGGTGTGTAGATGCCGAAGAGGCCACAAAATTGCTAAAAAAAAAAGTGCATGCAGGGATATGCGGACCCACATGAATGGATTCATCCTTGCTAAGAAAATATTGAGGACGAGATATTATTTGATGACCATTGAACATGACTCCAGTAAATTCGGGCAAAAGTGCAACTAGTGTTAGATACACGGGAAACTGATCAAAGTTCCCTTCACGGAATTACATGCAATGAGTTCGCCCTAGCCTTTCGTGGCATGGGGAATAGATGTCATAGGACCCATCGAGCCTTCGGCCTCTAACGAACATCGCTTCATCTTAGTCGCTGTAGATTACTTCACTAAATGGGTGGAAGCAACTTCCCACAAATCAGTAACCAAGAAAGTCGTGGCCGACTTCGTAAAAAACAATATGATATGTCGTTTCGGTGTGCCGGAATGCATCATCATAGAAAATGGTGCCAATCTGAACAACCATTTGATGAAAGATATCTGTGAGCAATTCAAAATCACCCATAGAAACTCTACGGCCTATCAGCCACAGATGAATGGAGCCGTAGAGGCTGCCAACAAGAACATCAAAAGAATCTTGAGAAAAATGGTCGACAATTACAAGAATTGGCATGAGCAGCTGCCTTACGCTCTGTTGGGATACAGAACGACAACCCGAACTTCCACTTGGGAAACCCTATACCTCCTTGTCTACGCTACAAAAGCGGTCATACCTGTATAAGTGGAGATTCCTTCGCTCAGGATCATCTACGAGGCAGAATTGAAAGATGCAGAATGGGTTAGAAATCGTTATGAACAATTGGCCATGATAGAGAAAAAGAGAATGATGGTAGTGTGCCACGGAAAGCAATACAGACAAAGAATGTCTCAAGCCTTCAAAAGCAGGTCAGAACTCAACTTTTTCAGATCGGACAACTCGTACTCAACCGAGTCTTCCCTCATCAAGAGGAATATAAAGGGAAATTCACACCAAACTGGGAAGAACCATACATGGCCAGGAAAGTATTCTCAGGAGGAGCTGTAGTCCTAGCCGAGATGGATGGACAAGAGTGGCCCAAGGCCATCAATGCAGACGCGGTCAAGAGATATCACATTTAGGATTCCATTTGCTTGTAATCGCATTGTAATTTCCTTGTCATCGTACCTTTTGCTTATAATCGTACTAGAATAGGAGAAAAGCAAATCATTTGTGTAACAATCTACGCAATGACCTGAATTCCCTACGGTGGGATACGTAGGCAATACATACTGGACCCGGTCGCTTTATTAGTGAAACCAAAACTCAAATACTTTATTCTGAACTACATTTGACCTGAATTCTTGCGGCGATAGGATACGTAGGCGCTCTCGAGCTCGGTAATCCAAAACAAAAAACCAAGAAACCCCTAGGAAACCCTAGAGACAATATGGCTGGAAAACTCAACAATATCAGTTTGCAAGGGTCAGTACAAGAACCAGACAGCATCAATCCTACACTGGGGTAGAATATTTTAGGGGACCTCAAGAATTCCTATCAAAACGGTCAACCAAGAAAGAGACGGAGTAAAGAAATACACTGGGGCAGAATTTTTTAGGGGACCTCAAAAATTCTTGCTTAGCAAGACAACACAAGGGACACCCAAAGAAAGTCTTGAAACCAGGGTAGAATTTTGAGAAAGACCTCAAAATTTCTACTAATACGGAAGTCAGCAATCATGCCTCCGAGAAGAACCAGAATACCTTATTCGAAGAAAACACATGTCATGGCACATAAAAACGAAACAAACATTTACTTTTAAGGGAAAAAAACATGCGTTTTATGAATTTTTACTTTGAATTTTCAAAATATGTAGCATAATTACGTCCCAGATACATCTCTCAAAATACCAAGCCCAAGAGGGTTCGAAGGAGCATCAAGAGGAGACACTAGACGGGAAGGCGACAACGCTAATTGGCTTCATAGGGAACTCACAATGTTTCTGTGGATGCAGGTTTTTTTATTTACAGGACAGCAGGCAGCCACCAACCGGTTTACTCACAGCAAAGGCAAAAGGCAAAACTCTGCAGGGGTCACGAAGCAAATAAGTGTAAAGACAAGTCTGACCAAAAGGGTCACACAAAGAATGAACAAAAATGATATATCAGACCAAGAAGGTCACAATTGATGAGCATAAAGATACATACAACCAAAAGGGTCATGACAAGGATGAAAGGCATATCCGGCCACAAGGGTCAATAGCCAATAAAGTGAATGAAAGAAAGATTATCCAGGCACAACGGCCATAATTTCCATCTGCATGCCAAGAGGGTCATTCATTTATTTTGCCAAGAGGGCTATTCATACAAACAACCAAGAGGTCCACTCATACAAACAAGTCAAGAGGGTCATACATTGAAACAAGCCGAGAGGGAAATTCATCTAAATTTGGACAAGAATATCTATATATTGTAAAAATCCAGGAGAGAGGCACACAGCCGCCTAAAAAAAGGAGCCGGCTTTCTGAACCAGATCCAAACAATTGCGGAGCAAACGTGAAACTTTTTCTTACACAACCAGTCAAGATAAGGTGCCTATAAGAGTCAAGCTCTCCGGCCAGGATTTGTAACCCATCCAATCTCAGACTCAGCCACAACTTGTCTTGTTTTTATATTTTCCACTAAAAACCATAACTGCTCGGATGCACACCGAGAAGTCTGAAGGTATTCCCGCATAAGGAATATACTCTTCTCTAGTGAGTCAAACTATATGTGACCTGATTCCCGAAAACTAGGGATATGTAGGCAAACTCAAGCCCCGTGAGTCGGTCACATTCTCATAGTCTTCCGAAGAGACCCAATCACAATATTAGGATCTCCGGATTGTTTCTTCCAAATCACTTGAAGGTCTTTAGTTGAGTCGAACTACAAGTGGCTTGAATTCTCATATGACCTGAGATACATAGGAAACCAAGAGACCAAGGTCCAGCCACATATGTGAAAATTGCATAAAGACAAAGGGTAAAATGAGCTGGGTCAGTCAAATTTCATTGCTCATGAATGGTCCCGCCATCCCCGAACACCGAAGGGGCTGTTGTTGACACCTAATTTTTGACCTCCCGTAATTTATTTCAATCTCTCAGAGTCCTCGAATAATAAATAAAATGAGTTGGGCATCTTAAAAGAGTTAAATGATTTTTACAAATTGTCCAAATCAATATTTCACTCCTCAAAATTGATAAAAGGGGATTTTCATGGCATCATAAATTTATTTAGAAATTAATGGGTACTTTTATGATATTTTATGAGATGTTTGAGAGAGAGAGAAAGGGTTTTTTATTTAATTGTTTAAAATTGTCAAGAAATCAAAATACTTTACTCTTTTTAATCTTTGAAAGTTTGAGTAACTTAAATAATTTAAGTAATTAACTATTTAACCCTTTAAATTTCTAATTTTTATATAATCTGCATTATTTGTCAAAAAATATGCATAATTTCCCATAAATGTTTTAATTATGCTAATTAATTAATTAAGTGATAATTATTGCAAATTGATCTTTTTTGTACATAAATATTTTGTCGTGTCCTCAATTAAAATAATCGGTGCATGATTTAAAGAAATTAGAGTCATTTTTGCAAAATCTGGCCTATTAATGGTTTTATTTGAAATAGCCAGTTTAATTCAATTTCAAAATTAGGCCAAAAAGGCCATGATTGAAATGATCATGTCAGATTAGAATTAATTAAGGCCATGCTTGTAATTCTAGGCCCATTAAAAATTTGGCTGATTTTAAAATTATTTTAATAAAATAATTATGTCCTAATTTTTCCTATAATTAAAACCTCATCAATTTTAATATTTTTCATATTTGTTTTATGTACTAGATATACATATGTATACACCGAGAGAAAGAGAGAGAGAGAGAGAGTGTGTGTGTGTGTGTATATATATATATATATATATATATATATATATATATATGGTGTGTGTATATACATATATATACACTTGGTGTATACGTGAACGAATAGGGCCTTTTTTTTATATTCAGATTTTGTACCAGGTCCAGCCCAAAACCAGGCTGAGACCCGACCCAGTTCACTTAAACAGATAAGAGGGGTATACCCCACTTTTATTTTCAAATCAACCCCACCCCCTTCCCCTCGTCTCTATCTCTCTCTTCCATTCTAGTGAAACCCTAGCACCGCCTTTGATTTCTCATCATCTCTCTCTGCCAAAAATGGCACAGCTACTTCATGCTCATTATGGTGAAAGCATTAAAGGATTCACCCGATTTCGTATTCTTTTTACTCGAACATGGTAATAAATCCTTGTTTTACTTATTTTTCAGATTTTTTAGTCAAAACTCATGATTTTCTTTTGCTTTTAAGTTATTTTATTTATTACTTCTCGCATTTTCCTATTGGTTCATGGTTGTTGGTACAGATCGACCCAAGAAGGGTCAGATCTGACCTCATGTTATGCTACGCCTTTAGATCTGGGTCGTTGGTTTTTGTTTACTGAGTATTTGCTTATGGTTTGATGCTTGTTAATGGTGGTTCTCATTGCTAAGAGTTGCCCTATTTGATTGTGTGCTTAATTTATAGATTTACTTGAGGCAAACACAGTAGAACTAGTGTGAATGTTATGTTGAAACTTATTAGTTAGTAGGCTGTTTGAACTTCCTATTGGCTTGTTTGTTCATGTGATTCTAACATTCCATGTTTACTATGAACGGTTGTGGTTGAAGTAATTTTAAAAAATTCCCTTTTTCTTTTCATTCCCTCTTGAAGTCTTGTTAGTTTGTGAACTACAAGCCTAAGTAGAACCAATGTAGTAAAGTTCAACATATTTTCCTCTACTCAAATCCTAGGTGTTGTTTAAAGAAGGTAAGGCAGCCTACAGGTTGGTCTAGATGAACATGGATAAATTACTTGTAATGTGTGCTTGTGTTGATAATTAGAAATCACATACCTTTCTGCTAATCAGCCATGAACTACCCTTCCTTGTGAAGTAAAGTCTTTTATCAAGGTCTTCTTAACTGTAAATGTTCTAGCTTAAAAATTGATTTGGATACAATTTCTGGTGTGTTCTCTTCTTTTAAAATAAATAAATACTTAAGTATAAGTCAAATCTGTTTGCTGATTCTTTGAAGATATAACAGTAGACTATTTCATTTTTTTTTTCTTTCTCTCCTTCTTAAATGATCTTACTCACATAAAATAGAGTAAAGAATGGATTAGTTAATAGTTTGCTTTTTCTACCAATTGATATTCAGATAAAAAGGGAATCATGTTTAGTTGTGGGTTGGTAGAGCGTTAATGGTAATACCTGTGATTATGTTATCATCTAATGTATGCTAGAGTGTGTGCTAATTGTCTATGATTTGTATCAAATCCTATAACTAATGCGATTAAGGTGCTCGAGTGTGAAATCTATTCTTTCCTTGGTTTGATCAAGACTTTAGTTTCTTGCCTGAACTTGTTGCTTAAACATGTGATACTCATAGCTTGTCTTGTATGGTCCATGTCACAAGTCTTTCATCTGAAAATGGTCTAGTCCTAGAGGTTCAGAGTTTGGTAAAAAGGAAAAAATGAAAAGAAAGTATCAGCTTTAGGAAACGTAAGACTAAGTCCCCATTTAAAGATTATTTGGAGTTAATCTAAAGAGTAACTAACTAACAAGATAGTTTAGTCTGTAACTTGGTTAGTGATCATATTGGAATTGAAAGGTATAAAAAATGGAAGGAAGTAGTTTTCTAGGAGAGAAGTCTGTTCTGCTATCTTTAATCTCCTGTTGTTAGTCCTGTCACGCCCCGAACTATGGCCTGGGCAAAACTCGGCACTCGGTGCCTTACTGCATATGACCGAGCGAACCACACGGCTTGCTGAATCATCATAAGGCATAACATGAGCGGAAATATAACGTGAGAACATGGTGGGCTTTTAACAACACATATGAAGTCATAAAAATTGATAAAATACTCGTTATAACATGAATGTGGAAATAACATGAGTTGAGCTAAAGATGGAGAAACACCTTGCATGTCTAACATAATTAAACTTACTAGTCTATGAAACCTCCAATCATGAGTCTTGACTGGAAAACGTACTTGCTGGACAAGGCCCCCAGCATACCTTTAAATGCATAACTAATCAAATAAAGATAACTGACTAAAACCCCGAATGAGATAGGGCTCACCAATAAGCTGATACGAGCGAATCCTACTGAGCAGATGTGGCATCCTGTAAATCCGTACCGGCATCGTGAAATGTAGGCCCCCGGGCAATAAAAAGGGACGTCAACATGTTGAATGTACTGGTATGTAAAGCAACTGAATGAAATAACATGGGACATGAAAATAACATAATAAAGACTGAACTGAAACATGATCATGAACATGAGTACATATACATAAATAACATGTGTAAAGTATCGTGGGTAGGAAGAGTAGTAAATATAACCGACAACATGGTCTGGTACTTGCGTCCTACCAGCAGAATACTCATACCTTGCCAGGGACATGAGATTTAATAATATTATGAAAGGATCCAGTCATTATGAGAGATCGTACTAAGCACGGGTGGAGCGATCCTCATCCTACGGTGGCTACATAGTTTCAGGCTATTTGAAACTTTCTCGTTAATTAATGCAACTTCCAAAAACATGAACATGGAAAATAAGTGGTACTTGCTGCCCATGGCTTTTCATGAATCATAACTTGCATGTACATGGATATCATTCGTATTATTCTTGCATTAACTTATAAAACATATATAACTTTTCTTGAAAATATCATAATAGTTCATAAACTTGCATGTAAAAACCCATGGAATGCAGGGTATGGGTTTTCATGGATTACGGACAGATTTTCAATAATCATAATGATGTATCAAGAACACAATGAAGAATTTATAACAATTTAATACATAATATAACATGGGGCATGGACCTAGGGTTATCATAAACATGTTTAAGAACCCTAGTTTTTGTAAAGCTTCATACTTTGTGGAAGAAGAAGTGTGGGGAAGAACAATAATGTTCCCACACGTAGATAACAACCCTACATACCTGGTAATGCTCCAAACTTGAAATAAAAATCTGAACTTGGAAGAAGAATTCCAAGGTTTAAGTCTTGAGTCCTTTAAATGGGTTTTCTTAAAAACCCTCTGTTAAGAATAATGATTTCATTGTTAGATTATGAGAACACATGTTAGAATTGATTAGAAAGGGCTTGGATTGACTTACCTTGATGTTCTCGGTAATGGAGGAGAGGAACAGGTTGTTCTACGATTTAGGGACTTGTAAAAATAAAAATTAGAACTGAAACCAGGTATTTATAGTTTCTGGTGCGAAGTAGAAAATACGACCAAAATACGGTATGTATTCTGAATTACGGTCCGTAAACCTGGACTGTAATTAAGCATGTTCAACAAGACAGAAACACTGTGGCACTTCCTTCCCAAATACGACCATCAAATACGGGCCATATTTCAAAATACGGTTCATATTTAACAATATATATTCCCCAAGTTAAATTCCAAAACGCACAGTAATTTAGATGCCAAATTATGATTTGAAATACGGTCCAATTTCTGGGGCGTAAATTCCCATCTGACAACTGAAGAGAAATTTCCAATTCCCACATTCTTTATCTGGTTTCCTAAGTCTAGAATCATGAATATAGCCTAATTTAAAGGTGTGGGGTGTTACAATATCTCCCCCTTAGGATCATTCGCCCTCGAATGATAGGTCATGGTTAAGAATATAGTTGAACATGGCTTGAATACATGAACGTGAAGGAAACATTGCATGGAACATGGAAACTGAATTGGCATGACATGATTACATGGAAAACATGAATATTGAGACATGGAGCATGAACGTTAGATACATGACATGAGCATGAAACATGAGACATGACATGACATGGACTATGGCATCTGCAACCGAAACCAAGCTGGCGAATAAGAAAGTGATTGGTCTTTTTTAGTCTTTATTAGCTTGATCGGCAACTGGGACACAAATGAAGGAGCTTCTCTGCGCCCTCTTCAAACAAAAATGGGTACTTGGATTTCGTGTCTTCTTCGGCTTCTCATGTAGCCTCTTCAACTTTCTGACTCCTTCATAAAACTCTAACCGAGGTAACTTCATTAGTTCTAAACTTGCGAACCTGACGATCATGAATGGCTACGGGGATCTCTTCATAGGTTAGGCCATTCTTAACCATTATAGTATCAGTAGGAATAACCAACGACGAGTCTCCTACACACTTTCTCAACATGGATACATGAAACACTGGGTGTACAACAGCTAAATCTCGTGGCAACTCGACTTCATAGGCTACTTCACTGACCTTTCGTAGAATTCTATAAGGTCCAATATCTGGGACTAAGCTTCCTTTTCTTCCCAAATCTCATAACACCCTTTATGGGTGAGACCTTAAGGAACACCCAATCATTAACTTGGAATTCTAAGTCCCTTCGCCTCACGACTGTGTAAGACTTCTAGCCACTCTGAGCCATTTCAAACGCTCCTTAATTAACTTGAATTTCTCCATATCCTGATAGACTAAATCTGGTCTATAAGATCTTAATTGACTTCGGACCAACCAATTGGTGATCTACACTTTCGCCCATACAGAGCTTCAAACGGTGCCATCCCAATACTAGCATGATAACTGTTATTATAAGCAAACTCAACGAGCGGTAAGTGATTATCCCAATTACCTTTGAAATCTAGGACGCATGCTCTCAACATGTCCTCAAGAGTCTGAATAGTACGCTCTACCTGGCCATCTGTCTGCGGATGAAAAGCTGTGCTGAGGTTCACTTTTGTACCCAATCCTTTCTGAAAGGACTTCCAGAAGTTCGTTGTGAACTGAGCACCATGATCTGAAATAGTGGACACTGCGGTCCTATGCAATCTGACGATTTCATTAACATAAAACTTGGCGTAATCTTCTGCTAAATCTGTGGTCTTGACTGGCAGAAAGCGCGCCAACTTAGTGAGTCGGTCAACGATTACCCAAATAGATTCATGCCTCCTAGCTGAACGAGGTTGACCTGATACAAAGTCCATATTGTGATCATTTCCCATTTCTAGATAGGAATATCAATATTCCAAGCCAAGCCACCAGGCCTTTGGTGTTTGTCTTTCACTTGCTGACAATTCGGACATTTAACTATAAAATCTGCTACATTCTTCTTCATATCATTCCACCAATAAATATCCTTAAGATCATGGTATATCTTAGTGGAACCTAGGTGAATGGAATACCTGGAGTTGTGCGCTTCTAACATGATTCGCTCTCTGAGCCTATCTACATTTGGAACACATAATCATCCTCGGTACCTCAAGGTACCATCATCTCCCCCTTGTTCAAAAGTCACCGTCTTATGCTTGTGAATCCCCTCTCTCAGCTGCAACAAGTAGGGATCACTAAACAGTTTCTCTTTGACTTCAACCACTAAGGAGGACAGAGCTCTATTCTAGACAACCATGCCGCCATCCTCGGAGTCCAAAAGTCGAACTTCAAGACTGGCCAAACGGTGAACTTCCTTGGTCATAACTCCCTTATCTGCATCAACATGGGCTAAACTCCCCATGGAATGCTGACTAAGAGCATCAACTACAACAGTCGCTTTCTCTGGATAATAGAGAATATTCGCATCATAATCCTTAAGCAATTCAAGCTATCTCCTCTACTTAAGATTCAACTCCTTTTGCTTGAAGATATACTGCAGGCTTTTATGATCTATGAAAATATCAACATTAACTCTATACAAATAATGACGCCATATCTTAAGTGCAAAAACCACAGCTGCCAAATCTAAGTCATGAGTCGGATAATTCTTTTCATGAGTCATAAGTTGACCTTTAAATGCATAACTAATAAAATAAAGATAACTGACTAAAACCCCGAATGAGATGGGGCTCACCAATAAGCTGATACAAGCGAATCCCACTAAGCAGATGTGGCATCCTGTAAATCCGTACTTGCATCGTAAAATGCAGGCCCCGGGGCAATAAAAAGGGGACGTCAGCATATTGAATGTACTAGTGTATATATATATATATATATATAAACATGTGTAAATTATCGTGAGTAGGGAGAGCAGTAAATATAGCCGACAATATTGTCTGGTACTTGCGTCCTACCAGCAGAATACTCATACCTTGCCAGGGACATGAGATTTAATAATATTATGAAAGGATCCAGTCATTATGAGAGATCATCCTAAGCATGGGTGGAGCGATCCTTATCCTATGGTGGCTACGTAGTTTTAGGCAATTTGAAGCCTTCTCGGTAATTAATGCAACTCCCAAAACACATGAACATGGAAAATAAGTGGCACTTGATGTCCGTGGCTTTTCATGAAACATAAGTTGCATGTACATGGATATCATTTGTATTATTCTTGCATGAATTTATAAAACAAATATAGCTTTTCTTGAAAATATCATAATAGTTCATAATCTTTCATGTAAGAACCCATGGAATGCAAGGTATGGGTTTTTATGGATTACAAACAGATTCTCAATAATCATAATGATGTATCAAGAACACAATGAATAATTTATAACAATTTAATACATAATATAACATGGGGAATGGGCCTAGGGTTATCATGAACATGGTTAAAAACCCTAGTTTTTCGTAAAACTTCATACTTTATGGAAGAAGAAGCGTGGGGAAGAACAATGATGTTTCCATATGTAGATAGCAACCATACATACCTAGTAATGCTCCAAACTTGAAATAAAAATCTGAACTTAGAAGAAGAATTCCAAGGTTTAAGTCTTAAGTCCTTTAAATGGGTTTTCTTTAAAATCCCATGTTAAGAACAGTGATTTCATTGTTAGATTATGAGAACACATGTTAGAATTGATTTGGAAGGGCTTGGATTGACTTTCCTTGATGTTCTCGGTGATGGAGGAGAGGAACAGGTCATTCTAGGGTTTAGGGACATGTAAAAATAAAAATTAGAACTGAAACCAGGTATTTATAGTTTCTAGCTCGAAGTGGAAAATACAGACCAAAAAACGGTCCGTATTCTGAATTACGGTTCGTAAAGTTGGACCATAATTAAGCATGTTCAATAGGACAAATACACTGTAGCACCTCATTTCCAAATACGGCCATCAATTATAGGCTGTATTTCTTAATACAGTCCGTATTTAACAATATATAATCCCCAAGACAAATTCCAGAATGCACAGGGATTTAGATGCCAAATTACGATTTGAAATATGGGTCGTATACTGAAATACGGTCCGTATTCTGGAGCGTAAATTCCCATCTGACAACTAAAGAGAAATTTTCAATTTCCACATTCTTTATCTAGTTTTTTAAGTCTAGAATCATGAATATGGCCTATTTTAAAGGTACGGGTGTTACATGTCCTATCCCCATTAGTTGTTTTATCTGACTAGTGAAGTAAACTTGTTATGGAAGTGGACTCATATGCCATACTCTTGCAACTATGTTGTATTTCATTCATGTATAGGCCCTAGATTTATAGATGATCATAAGTGTTCAAACATAACAAGTTTGAAACATTAAAAGAAGGGTGAAATGAGGTAGTTTGGTCATGGTTTGTCCAGTTTTGAATAGTTTAGAGATTGAGGTCTTTGTTTTAAAATCTGAGGTCTGTTTTCTTTTCTTTGTGAATGCATGAAAATATGGTGATAATAACTCATGGTTCTTGATTTTCTAGGCTTAAAAGATGAAAACAAATAGGAAAGATCTTATAATTCTAGTCTGAGTAAAAGAAGAGGATAAAAAGGATAGAAAAGAGGAAAAACTGTGGTTGAAACCTTAAGAAAATGCTTTGACTTTGATACATGAATTGTCCAGTCATTCTTTTGGTATATACTAAATGGTAATAAAGAGAATCAAAAGTGTAGATGTAGGGGGTTGAAAACCACTTGGCTAAATGGGAAAGTCTTTTAAAGACATCTTAGGAGAAGGTTGAGAAAGGGTCAAGCATCACTTGACCCATAGTATCTTTCTTCCCAAATAAGAGATTGTCATGGCATTCTTCATAAGTCTATGAGGTGTAACCTGCTACCTTTGCACATTTAGTGTCCTCGTTGTCATTTTGCTAAGTTAAATGGATCCAAAAAATGAAATTCTTGTGCATTAATAACTGTTCATTTAGATAGTTAAACTTGGTTTTGATGTGTGGTTTTGGACTTAAATGAATTTTACTGGTCTACTCTGATATGTCTTAAGGGAAGTGGTTTGACTAGGTTAGATAATGTAAAAGATTGCAGTAAAACTGGAAAGAGGAAAAGGCTTTTTTTTTTTCAAAAAAGGAATGCTGTTTTTTTTTTTAAATGAAGCAAGAAAAATTCTATGAAAATAATATGATAAGATATAATAGATTCTTTGATATTTGATTAAGATGAGTTCATAATTAAGACCTTTATATGAATTATGTATGCACTGATTTGAGTCCAGCTTGTGTTTGAAAGATGGTCTGTCTGCCTTCTCCCTTATTCTAACTAATAGTAAGACCTTAAAAGTAAGGAAAACAGTGGTTTGCATCCATTTAAGGTGGCAACACAGTCTGAGGGGGTATATCTGACCCCTTCTTTGTGACACTCTAGATGATATGTTTTGAGTTCATTAATCCAAGGTCTAAGTAGAAGATAAAACTAAACTTGGTCATGTTGGATAGATATGTTTTCCCTTTTGTGCAACATCACAAATTAGCTAAGGATATGATATACTTGTCCAGTTGTGGAAGAATGAAAACTAAGAGTAGGTCACTACTTATGAACATGTCTGAGTCATATGTACCCTCTTTTAAAATCAACTTGGATCTTTTTGCAATAGAATAGGGTAAGGAGAAAAGGTCTAAAAGAATTTCAAACTCTGAACTTAAAATGTGAATCTTATGTGCATCCATGGGAATTTTGGCCCTTCTATCTGTTTAAGTTATGTGTGAATGTGTAGTTGTTGTACCTAAGGTTGTATATTCTATATAGGACCATTAGGACTTGAAAGTTTTTTTTTTTTTGGCATATTCCCACAATTGACCCTAGCTTGGATTTCATTTTTGCTTGTGTCTTCAAACTGCATTCTGCTGAGAGTAATACAGCACCATGCTTGTGTTTGTTATGGTTGATAAAGTCCATGGCTCTTATGGCACTCCCTTATCCTAGTTGGACCTATCTATACTCTGTTCTATTGGTACCATAAATAGTTAAGGAGATTAAGTACACTTCCCTTGTGTGCTACACACTAGTAGATGGTTGTTTCAATAAAAAGAATTCTAATTTCACATTTTTGGATTGGTACATATCATGTCTGTTAGGATTACAGTTTGGTTCCTTTTGTTTATTTCCTGTATTCTCTGTGAGGATCACGTAGACTTTAGAATATAATTCCTAAAAAGTGGCAAGAACATTTACTTGGACTGTGCACAGGACATCTAGGCTCATTTGAAGATTTTGTTTAAATAATTCTATATATACTCCATGAATGCCAAATCTGTGGTGATTTTACCATGTCTAGAAGCTGGTTTACCCTATCCTTGTGCGCCTTTATACTTTGCCATGTCTACTTGAATCAATATTGTTAAGAACTGTATTACTCCTATATGACTGTCTGTGTTGTGATTACTTGATTTAGTTCCATCTTGGCTATATTATACCCATGCATATTGCTTTCCTTTTCCATGTTTAGATCATACTTAGGGTCTTGGTCTTAGTTCATAAGATTAATTTGCTTCCTAAGTCTATTCATCACTTCTTTCCTTGTTCTCATTTGTTCTTGTTGGCTTATAATTGTTCTATATCCATGTATATTGGACCTCTCCTATTTATTCCAGGCCATGTGTGTGTTTATGTGGACCTGTGTCTTCCATGGTTATTATTAGTTGAGAGGCAGTTTAGGTGAAAGGGGGGCTTAGTCTGAGCCTTCCCATGGTGACCAGCCATGCCGGAGGTTCATGAAACCTCTTAGAACTTGTGCGGCATCAGGAATAAGAGGGGTGATGACTTGGCCTTCCTACCACCTAGGTTTGGGGTTTGAGTTCAAAGACATGGAAATGCATACACACATTATGTGAGTTTGTGAATAAATAGGGTATATTACCTATACATGTGTATACCTGTGTATAGAATAGGACTTGTAAATGAATAGGGCATTATGTATATATGTGTGTATAGTATATGTATGATAAGAATAGTAAAAATATAAACTAACCAAGGTCTTTGTTTCTTTCCCTCCTCTACTGCATGGACCCTTGGGCCAAGGTCCAGCCACCCTATTGGGTCAAAAGCCCAATAGGGAAGTTCTTTCAAAGTTCATTGAGGCTAAAAAGAAGAAAGGGAAGCTAATATATTGAAGGCCGAGTCATGGGTAAAAATGACACGAAGGCTCAGCCATGGGTGAAAATGGTTGGGGTTTGGTACACCCCAGTTTACCTTCCTTATATATATTTATGTTTTTATTTATTTGTTTAAGGTGTTTCCCTGTATTGTATTCATTACGAGAAAAAAAACCCACAAACATTATTGGAATCATTTATGTGGCGAATTAGGCGTCTTAGGCAAAACGGTGCATATGCGTTTAGACTGACTCTAGCTCCTAAAAATTCTTTTTGAAAAATTTGGAAAACACGTACTGATTTTGAAAATTTAAAATGGGAAGTAGCTGCGCTTGTCTTAATAAATAGCAAACTAAAAAGGTTTAGGAAAGCTAGGATAATATATCATATTGTTCAGAAACTAAGAGGACGAGTAAAAATAGACAAGAAAATCCTTTTCAATTATTTAAATACGTTTTCTAGGTTTGGAGTCAATAAAAAAAGTGATATTTTGGGCCAAAGCCCATATGAGTATTTCTTAAAGAAAACCAAATATTTCAAAAATCTTCTCAGCCCAGAGCCCATTTAGTTTAGTCTTTCGAAAACAAAATGACATGAGCCATTTTCGGGGCTAAATAATCCACCTGACTCTTTTTTTTTTTTTTGGGTATAAATTTGTAGATAAGAAAACATGGTTGAAGCCCATGTTTAAAGCTAAATTAAGGCATTTTTGGGACTAGAATCCGTGCAATTTTATTTTTAAAAAAGAAACCAATAACGTATAGCTTTCTTTTGGTTAAAGCCCATCTGATCATTTTAAACTTTTGGTTGCAAAAATTCTGGGCCAAAGCCCACGTTTTAAACAAATGAAGTAAAGTGTTTTGGGCCAGAAAACAAAACGGATTTCAAAAGCTGAATTTTGCCTTAAAATAAATCTGAGATTTTGTTCAAAAATAAAACATACATATAACGGGTACATTCTTTAAAGGTAATATATGCATAAGTTATTAGACTATAAATTTAACTCTTTTTCCTAAGGATAAAATGTGCAAAATATAAATAACTTATTCCTTGTAAAATAAAAAAATGGTCCAACTTTATACGCCCATAATTAAAAGGTTTAGGCGAGGATGTTCTAGAAAATGTATTAAACGGATTGACCCGGTCCGTGTGTGAGTAAAGAATGAATAAAACCTATTCATCCAAACTATGAAAATAAATGAACTTTTCCATCCTTTTAATAGAAAAACTACTATCCTTATACATAAAAGGAACTAATTATACCCGGATATTATAAATCCGAACCGAAATACCCTATATATAAAGGGAATATATTCAATTCTTTTCAAAAAAATGATATGCAACATGACAGGCTTTTTGCGGGAAATAAACACTAAATAAACAGTTCATACAAATACTCACACATTGGAATTCGAAGGTCAACCGTATAGTACGGATCCTTAATACTAGGGTGCCTAACACCTTCCCTTACCTAGAACTTTGGATTAAGAAGAATTTTTCACAGTGTATGAATAAACCCTTCAAAACAAGTTTTCCTAATTTCCTAATAGTTAGGTGGCGACTCTTTTAAAACAAAGTCCGAAAGAGCCAACGATTTCGGAGTAGCTTTTCCGAGCGCTAACCCCGCCCGCGAAAATGCGAACCGTTACAACATTTATTAAGGAACCTTTTCCAAATTCCCAACTAATGAAGGGGTTACGGCTGCCCGACGTAGGCCCCTCGGCCACTTTCGCAAAACCTTCAAATTTTCTGTTAAAACGTTAACGATACGAGTCTAATCTTAGTTCTAAGATATGAGGTGTAATAAAATTAGGATTCAATTGTTTGTTTACAGTGTGATTTTGAAAAAGCCATGCGGCCTGGATGGTTTCTTTCAAGATCTTTCTAAGAAAACTTTTCCTGGAACTTCGTGGTGATACGTTAGCATTCCGGAGACGATACAAAACTTAACAAAATGTGGCACGATCCATTGATCCAATTTGAGTTGAGGGATATTGAATCTATCAATATATATATAAAGTGTTTCTGACTCATACCCTTTTCTCTGTTTGTTGAAGACAGACAACTTTGAAACTTCTCTGCTTTCTTTGTATATCTTCATTAGGTCTTTTTAAGAAAACCTTTCTAGGAACTTCGTGCTGATACGTTAGCTGTCCAGAGAAGATATAACACTTAACAAAACGTGGCACAATCCATTGATCCAATTCAAGTGGAGGGAGCAATCAGATCATATTATATCTATGTATATCTATATCTATCTATACTATTTTAAAAGTGGAAAGTCTCTAAGTTGAAAGTTGAATTATTGAAATGTCTATTAAATATTGAATGACAATTTTACCCTTTTCTTAAATCCTATTCCTACAATATCCTTGTGCCAAAAAGTAAATTTACCTTCTAATAAATGATAAATTAATACCACAATAGACTAGGTAAATGAGAAGACATAATTCATTTATTTACTCTAAATAATGATGGTACAGAAAATTATTTCTTCTTAATGTTTTATTCATGTACCACCATTTACGAGCCAGCCTTTACAATTTTCATGCATGCATCACCTTTAAATTTAAGCACTTTTGAACAGTTACACTTTAAATATAAATGACTGAGCGTTAGAGCAAGTGAAGAGACAAATATAATTTTCCCTGGTTGGGTATAAAAACATGGAGAAGAGATAAACAGAAAGAATAAAAAGAGAGGTTTTGTTTGTGGTTTATTTCAAATCCGAAGTGGATGTTGTGTGATCGAAATTGTTTGACAATGACTCTCTCTTTCTTCAAGGCTTCATGGCCTAAAATTTCATCAGAGCTCGTCAAACACTATTAGAAAAAGAGGCTTTTTCCGCTGATATTCAGTGGGAAATTTGTGATAATGATTTTTGCATCGCATTCCCACAGAACAATCTCACTGGGAAAATGCATGGTGGGTGTGAAAACTCTATTATTTATGTTTTTCCCACCGACGTTCAGTGGAAAATAGCCATTGAAGATTTTCCAGTGGAAAATCAATGAGAAATAGTGATTTTTTAGTAGAAAAGGCTGTCAAAGAGTGTTTTGATGCGCATCACTAAACTGCCAAGCCTTGCAAAATACATCATGTGATCTCCGGGAGGAAGCCACATGGACACGTGCACAAAATTAATTGTGTGTTCATTTCTGCTTTTTTTTTTTTTTTTTTTGGCTAATCCTTAATAGAGAATTAAATTAGATTTCAACATTGAACAACTGTACCTATGATATTTATTCAGTTCCTTCCAAAATTCATCTATTGATGAATACATGTAAATATATGCTCTTCAAAGAACTGTATTTACATATAGTAATATAGCAAGAAGCATTTGAAAAACTAGGGTACTTGTCCGTGCTTCGCGTCGTTATAAAAAAATGATTGAGTACTAATATCATAATTTGTATCCGAAAAGAATATCAATCTTTACCAACCACATTTGTTTTACCTTCATGTATATAATTTTTTTTGACAAAAAAAAAAAAAAAACTATGAAGCTTTATTCAGTATATGTGCATGACTTAGAAAATAAAAACCTATTTAAATTAATATATGTGAATTTAAAAATATAGAAAATAAAAATAAGTAAAAGATAAAAACTGATAATGATAGATTATGTAAATATTAGTTAGAATATTTTGTAATCTCTTATTTTAGGTTAGCCCTTAATTCTAGGCTAACATTACGGTTGTATAGTTTGTATATTAACCAAGTTAATAAGGAATGAAATAGATACGGAAAATATTTCCTACATGGTATCAGATTAGGGTTTCTTTCTTCTTCCTCCTTCCGTTACGCCCTAGTCCCTCTTTCTTCTTCCTCTTTCCGTCACCTTCTTTCTCTACTACCTCCGCCATGGCCGATGCAACTACCACTTCGGCTAAGCCCTCGTTCCACCCGGCCCTCGCGGTCTCAAATATCAAGAATCACATCTTTGTTACTCTTGAGATGGAAAACTCACAATACGGAACATGGGCCGAGCTTTTCAAGATTCATGCTCGTTCTCACAAGGTCCTTCATCACATCATTCCTCCACCCACAGGTAAGGAGAAGCCGGCTCCCAAAAAACTGATGAGGAAGTCAAACTATGGATGACCATTGACGCCACCGTGCTTCAATGGATATATTCGAGAATTTCGAATGATCTGTTAAACACCATCATTGAACCTGACGCTACTGCCATGGACGCTTGGGTTCGCTTGCGTGATATATTCCAAGATCATCAAAACTCTCGTGCGGTGACCTTTGAACAAGAATTCACGACAACTCGTATGAAGGATTTTCCCAATGCCTCCGCCTATTGTCAACTTCTAAAGAGCCTTGCGGATCAACTGAAAAACGTTGGGGCTCCCGTGACTAATAGCCGTTTTGTCCTTCAACTGGTTTTGGGTCTCACTGAAGCGTACAAAGGGGCTGGGACACAAATTCTCCATGCTAAGCCTCTCCCCCCATTCACAGAGGCTCGGTCTTCCCTTATTTTGGAAGAACGTGAACTTGCGGCAATTGTGTCTCACGGGTCTGGTTCGGCTATGGTAGCCGCGGTCGATGACGCGATCTGAAAACACAAGCTCACGCCGAGGGAAAACCAAAAATTCCCACCGCCAAAATTCTGGGACTGGCCGAAAAAATGGTTCTGGCCGCGGCTCAGGCGGCGGTAAAAACACTGGCAGCAGCGGCGGACGCGGTGGTTCAGGCCGTAGCAGCGGCGGTCCGCAGCCAGCGGGCTACTCTTCGTAGCAGTGGCCTGCCGGACAGTTTGGCCACTGGCAGTGGGTATCGCAGCCTCGCTGGGCTACTGCTCCTCCCCCTTGCTCGTACCCGACCACGTCTTGGGCTAGTCCCCTGCCTAGCCCACCACGGCAGCAAGGTATATTGGGACCTCCTCTAGCCCAGCAACTATACACGGCAGCAGTGGCACCTTATGGGTCGTATGTTCCAACCGACATCGAGTCCGCAATGCACACCATGACCTTGAACCCGCCCGATCAAAATTGGTACATGGATACCAGGGCCACTTCTCATATGACATCATCGGACGGTAATCTCTTATCTTATTTTAATTTGAGTAATCAAAATAATGGTATTGTTGTGGGAAATGGTCATTCGATTCCAATTCGTGGTTGTGGTCATACTAGTTTGCCTCCCCCAAACCCCCTTTATCCTTACGGAATGTCTTACATGCTCCTAAACTCATTAAGAATTTAATTTCAGTACGAAAGTTTACTACTGATAATTCTGTGGCTGTTGAATTTGATCCATATGGATTTTCTGTGAAGGATTTTCAGACGGGGATGACGCTAATGCGGTGTGATAGTCGGGGAGATCTTTATCCAATCACCACAATCAAATATCCAACCACCACTCCATCAACCTTTGCGGCGTTGTCCTCTCCTTTTTGGCATAATCGTTTGGGTCATCCAGGAAATTCTATTTTGGATTGTCTTAGGCTTAATAAAAGCATTGAATGTATTAAATCTAGTCATTCTAGTATTTGTCGTTCTTGCGCTCTTGGTAGACACATTAAGTTGCCGTTTGATTCTTCTATTTCCGAAAATTTGATGCCATTTGATATCATTCATAGTGATTTGTGGACCTCTCCCGTGTTAAGTTCATTGGGTCATCGATATTATGTTCTTTTTTTGGATGATTTTTCGAAGTTTTTATGGACTTTTCCTTTAGCTAAGAAATCCGCCGTCTATGAAAAATTCTTAGCTTTAAAAACCCACATTCATACCCAATTTAAACGTCATATTAAAAATGTCCAATGTGATAATGGGAGGGAATATGATAATGGTCAATTCGGGAAATTTTGTGAGTTTAATGGGATGTCATTTCGTCTTTCTTGTCCACATAGGTCATCACAAAATGGGAAAGCCGAAAGAAAAATCCGTTTTGTCAATAATATCACTCGGACTCTCCTTGCTCATGCTTCTCTTCCCCCTTCGTTTTGGCATCACGCCTTACAAATGGCAACTTATCTTCTTAATATTTTACCAAGTAAATTATTAGGTCATGTTTCTCCTCTTCAAGTGCTATACCAACGAAAGCCATCTTACTCTCATCTTCGGATTTTTGGGTGTTTATGCTATCCCCTCCTTCCTTCTACGACTATCCACAAATTGCAAGCCCGGTCTACACCGTGTGTATTTTTGGGATATCCTACGAATCATAGAGGGTATAAGTGTTATGATTTATCATCCAAAAAAATCATTATTTCTCGTTACGTGATTTTTGATGAGAATGTTTTCCCATTTTCCAATTTACATTCTCCCATTTCAACTATTTATGATTTTTTGGATGATGGGATTTCCCCATTTTGGTTGCATCATATGGCTACTGATCTGGATAATCGGCCCGGACCACCCCACACTGCACCCGTGACCCAGCCGACTACCCTCCCTCCCATCGTGGCACGTACTGCCACCTCCCCTCCGTTGGCAGCACACGGGCCAGCCGCCTCCCCTACCGCACCTACCCCTCTCCCCTCTGCCGTGGGCCAATAGCCCTCGGCTTCGTCTCTCACACCCACTCAAACATCACCCCAGCCGCCCCAATCTACCAATCCGCCCCGAATGGTGACCCGGAGTCAAAATGGTATTTTTAAGCCAAAACGTACGTTTAACTTGAATACCATGGTTACGAAATCCCCTCTCCCTCGTAACCCTGTGACCGCCCTTCATGAACCGAATTGGAAAATGGCTATGGATGATGAATTGATGCTCTTATTAAAAATAAGACGTGGCAGTTGGTGCCCCGTCCACCTAATGTGAATGTTATTCGTTCTATGTGGATTTTCACTCATAAAGAAAAGTCTAATGGTGATTTTGAGAGGCATAAAGCCCGTCTTGTAGGTGATGGAAAGACCCAACAGGTTGGCATTGATTGTGGTGAGACCTTCAATCTGGTGGTCAAGACGGCTATGATCCGTACCGTCCTCAGCCTTTTATTATCAAAGAAGTGGCCTATTTATCAGCTAGATGTCAAGAATGCTTTCTTACACGGTGAGCTCAGGGAAACAGTGTATATGCATCAACGTATGGGTTTCCGAGATCCCACTCATCCGGATTATGTATGTTTATTCCGTAAGTCCTTATATGGACTTAAGCAGGCCCCGAGGGCATGGTACAAGCGGTTTGCAGATTATGTCTCTTCTCTAGGTTTTTCAAACAATAGATCTGACAATGCTTTGTTCATCTACAAAAAGGGGTCCGATATGACATACATTTTACTTTATGTTGATGATATTATTCTTACTGCTTCCTCAGATTCTCTCCGGTGCTCCATTATGGCTCTCCTTGTCTTGGAATTTGCTATGAAGGATTTGGGTCCTTTGAATTATTTCCTTGGCATTCATGTCACTCGCCATAAGGATGGCATGTTCCTTTCGCAACGTAAGTATGCCGAAGAAATCATTGATCGAGCTGGGATGTCTTCTTGTAAAGCTACTTCTACTCCAGTTGATACTAAACTGAAGATGAGCAGCACATCGGGTGCTCCATATGATGACCCGACTCACTATCGCAGTCTCGCAGGTGCACTTCAGTATCTTACTTTCACGAGGCTGGATATTTCTTATGTTGTTCAACAGGTATGCTTACACATGCATGCTCCGCGAGAGGTTCAATGCATGCTCTTAAGCGCATCCTCCGTTACATTCAGGGTACACTTGATTATGGTTTACATCTTTATCCATCCTCAGTTACTGACCTCCTTTCCTACACTGATGCGGATTGAGGGGGCTGCCCTGACACACGTCGGTCGACGTCTGGTTATTGTGTCTTCCTTGGAGATAACTTCATATCTTGGTCTTCGAAACGCCAACCTACTCTCTCTCGCTCGAGTGCTGAGGCGGAGTATAGGGGGGTTGCTAATGTTGTCTCCGAGTCATTCTGGATTCGCAATCTTCTGTTGGAATTGCATTGTCCTATTCATAAGGCTACTATGGTGTATTGTGACAATGTAAGTGCCATTTATCTTTCGGGAAATCCAGTGCAACATCAGCGCACCAAGCACATTGAAATGGACATCCACTTTGTTCGTGAGAAGGTTGCGCGAGGACAGGTTCGTGTCCTTCATGTTCCATCTCGTTATCAGATTGACGATATTTTCACCAAGGGACTACCACAAGTCTTATTTGAAGATTTTCGGGATAGTCTCAGCGTTCGTAAACCTCCCGTTTCGACTGCGGGGGTGTGATATATTATGTAAATATTAGTTAGAATATTTTGTAATCTCCTATTTTAGGTTAGAATATTTTGTAATCTCCTATTTTAGGTTAGAATATTTTGTAATCTCCTATTTTAGGTTAGCCCTTAATTCTAGACTAACATTATGGTTGTATAGTTTGTATATTAACCAAGTTAAGGAATGAAATAGATAAGGAAAAATTTTTCTACAGATAATGTAAGAATCAAGGGATGAAAGCTGGAGAAGAATATATTTTTCATTTATCCTAAATAAATTTTTTAAACAAAAGGGAAGTAAACCAAAAAAAAAAAAAAATGTAAGAAGCATCATTTAAATGTTAGTCCGTCATTTATGGGATCAAATTCCTAGTTTTTTAATACTTTCCTTTTTCTTTGTTTTTTTTTTTTTTTTTTTTTTTTTTTTTTTTTTTTTGCTTTGTTAATTTTTTTCTTGTTTTATAAATCCATACTATTCTTCGTTCTATTCCAACCCCAAACTTCTAACACAGTCACAAAAGCAATCCCTTGACTATTCCTCGAAAGTTATGTTAACATAATTTAATTCTACCACATATAAGTGTGTATTAGGAAACTAAATAAATTTGTTGGTTAATTGATTTTGTTTATTTTTAATATTTTAGATATAGTACTTAGATTATTGTTTATGGTCAAAGAAGTAATTAAAGGGTCATGCTAATAGTTATTAGGTAGAGTTCTGAGATGAATTATATAATCGCATTGAAATCTTAATAAATAAAATTTCTCTTGAAACGACAGAATCCCCCTCCTACTCCTCTCCACCCCCACCCCCACCCCCCCGCCCCAACTTATCAGTTACTATATGCTGTGGTCATTTTGTAAAATGAAGGTGCCATGCACAGACTAATTGAACTACGTTGGAAGGGTCATTCAAGGAGAAATTATCGGAAACGATACCTCTTGTTAATTCAAAAGATAAAACTAACCCAAACTCAGTACACATATAGAAATATTAGCTCTGCAGTGAATAAAGTAAAATTAGAAGAAAAATTATAATTCCAAGATTAACAACTTTAGGAGAAAATTGAGAAGTTCAAAATTGTAGCACTATATGAAGGTTGTAAATATTTAATATATTACTCCCTCTGTCCCAAAAAGATTGTCCTCCTTTCCTTTTTAGTCTGTTCTAAAAAGATTGTCCCCTTTCTATACTTAGAAACAATTTAACTTTATGAGATTATTTACAGCCACATAATATTTAAGACTTGTTTTGGACCACACATTTCAAAAGTCTTCCTTTATTTCTTAAATTTTATGTCAAGTCAAAAGAGGACAATCTTTTTGAGACGGAGGGAGTATAGTTTTAAAAAATGAATCAAAAAATGCTGAATAAAATATATAAAAAAACACCTTAACTGTTTTATTAATATATATTTGTACAATCCTTTGTCTACTCCCTAAAACAAATCAATCCATTCATAGATGCTTGTTGTTATAGAGTTCCTCCATGAAAGTACCTATGCAATAAAGAAGAAGATACCAACAGTGAAAGAAAGAAAGCAAAAAGAGTTTCAGAGACTAAAACTCTCTGAGAAAGTAAAAAGAAACTCACCAAAATCTTTATCTGAAATCCCAATTCAACACACATAATCTAATTCTTGTTTACCTTCAACTCAACGCCATATTTGTCATGGAAACATTGTTTAATGGGGAAAGAAGTGAATATAGTGAAATGATAATGGTGAAGGAAGTGAATGCTTTGACATGATAATTTACACAGATATGTATATATCAGAGTAGTCGTTATAATTTGTAACTGATATGTAGTTGAAGAGGCAAAATATGTAATAGGAGCATTTATTACGCCTTTTAAGTGTTGCACTGCTTCTCTGGAATAAAAGACACAATGTTTCCGTTTTTTAATAACTAATTGAGGAACGAAGTAAGAAAAACTTCATATTAAAGACTTCATATTCTTAAATCTCTTCCCCTTTTAATCGAGGAATTAAATCTATTTTCCTTTTAATTGAGCAATGAATGTAAATAATTATATACTTTTTGATGGAGTAACTTTATTTTTCAGCAAATATTTTGAGGGCAATATAAGAGGAAAAAGCCAAAAAAATGACAAAAAAGATAAATAGAAATGGTGGCTATAGAGAGATGTCACATCATCTTATATATGTCTAACTTTATTAAATATCTAGATATAGATATAGATTATGGATCCGGTTCAAATAATTCGAACTACTTTACTCTAGACATCCACTTCCTATACCAAGTAAATATAACTGTGAAATGCTATTATTGAGTTTTTATTCACAATATATTGGCTACATATTGACACGTGAACAAAATTGAGAGGCTTCAATGTTCACTGGAATGGAGCATGGAATATTTTAATTTCTTCTTTTATATCAGTAATAAATAGGTTAATGTTCATTATTTTTTAAAACGTGCACTTTATGTGTATTTCATTTCCCTTATTTTTGTTTATTTAGAATATGTCTATAAATTTTATATTGGCGAATCTGGAATATATGTGCAACATGCAAGTACTCAAAAACTAGTTATACTAAAAGTGCGAAGCTCCTAGCCTTCAAATTTGGATTTCCAAAATGTCCATAAAATGTTGAACACCTTTTTACCCCTCATCGAAACACCATTTCTATATTTGTTTACTACCAAATAGTAAACTCACCTTCTAATAAATAATAAATGAATTAATTAATCTAAACTGTTATACCCCATTTTAACCGGGTCAAAGCGGAGTACAACATATTGGTGATTCCTAAATTATTTAACTTAAGGAGTCGCCACCTAATTATTTTTAAAGGTGAATTAGGACACATATTTTAACTAAGTAAATGCTTAAAATTAACTCCAATTAAAAAAAAGAAAAATCTTAAAAATGCTCTCTTCTCTCTCTTCTCCCATGCAAACCCTAACCCTAACGTAGTCACATGGTGGCACCACCTACTGGTCAGCCGTCAACGGCGGTTGGCCAGCCTTTGGATATCTCATTATCATCCCATTTCCCACCTCTACCGTCAGTGACACTACCCGCTAACATCCCAACTCATCTGATTCCTCCTACTACCCCTACCACTTTATTTGCGAATACATTAAAAGATCCAGATGTTGTGTCCATGCATGAGTGTGATTCCATTCCCTTGAAGAAGATTACATACATTGATGGGATTTCTTACGTAAAATGGACATAAAGTGAAGTTGCTAGAATGGAAATGATTGAGAATTTACAATATGCCATTGTTGGTAAATTCTCATATGGGTGGCCTGAATTGGAAGAGTTGAAGACCATCATTCCTATTCAATGTGGTGCTAAACGAAAGTGTCAGGTTGGGGTTTTCATAAATAGGCATGTTTTAATATGATGTACTTGGTTGGAATATTTCATTAATATCTCATCCAAGAGTGCTTTTTTGCTCAAGTCGAAGGATGGATTCTCTTATCAGATGAAACCATTAATATATGATTCAAATTTCAAGATTGATGAGGAAACCACGACTACTATGGCATGGATCTCGTTCCCAAATCTTCTTCCAACTTTCTGTGTGAAACAATCATTGTTCTCACTAGCTTCTGCTGTTGGAAAGCCATTACAATTAGATCTTGCCACTGTTAACAAAACTAGACCAAACTGTGCTAGGGTTAAAGTGCAAGTGGATTTATTGGCAGATTTGCCTAAGTTTGTGATGATGGATATAGAAGATGAAGATACTAAGGAGATTCATAGTGTTAGAGTGAAGATTCAATATGATCATCTTCCTAAGTATTGTACTGAATGTATGTTACAAGGTCACTCTAATGATGAATGTCAAGTCTTGTATCCAGATATTGATAAAATTGTTGATCAAGATGACAACGATGCTGATCAGGGTCAAGGTGATGATAATAAGAGGATGCAAGAACCTAGCCAAGAGCAAAAGAAGAAGGAAAATAGACGAGGATATAGAGGATGGCAAAAACCTATTCAGAAGTTTCTTCCTAAGGTGTTATCGAGTGCTAAGGTTGTGACTTATCTTGGATCAAAGAATTATGTAGTATCAAATGGTGGGGAAAACAAAGCTATGAATAGTAATCATACTAGTGATGAGGGTAACAAGGAAAAGATTCAAGATTTAGTGGTCAGCACAAACAAGTTTGATGTTCTAACAACAATTAATGAGGAGGAGGAATCCAGAAATGTGAATAATGCAGCAGAAGTGGTTATTTGCAATGCAGAAAATAGTATTCAAGAAAGTGTTGAGGATCAGGTAGTGCATACTCCTAAGTTGAGCCCTAATGATTGAGTTGAAAAGAATTTCAATCAGGTTGTAGGCATGTCTGAAAATTCTCTAGCGGGTAATGAAGAACAGATAAAAAGAGGAGGGCTATTTAAAGCTCTCCATCTTTTATAATTGAATTGGTAGAGGAGGAGGCAATACAAGCTATCTCAGGGCCAAGTGAGGTGGAGAATGGGAAGGATTTTCAAGAAGGTGAAGATATTGCTCAATTGGGATGTAAGGATAATACTGATGAGGGTGAAGCAGGTGAGAAAGAGGAAGAGAACTTTATTAATCAGCTGCCAATAGGAAAAGAAGAATCAGGTGTCATTCAACCAATTTGCCATGAGGATCAAGAGCCAGCACATGATTTTATGGAGTCTTTAGGGCTAGAACTAGTCCTCTATCAAGAGGAAGAGAGTGAAAAGATTAGTAATGATCCAATGGTGATGGAGGGATGTAGTACAACAACTCATATTGTCAATGAAGGAAGGGAGATCATAGGAATGAGAAATAACACTCAGAATGATCATATTGTTGACAATGCCAGATTTAATGATGAAGTTTTGGATGAGGAAACAGTAGATACAGTAGAGAATTCACAAGGCAGCCAAATTGATAAAGCTTGTTCTATAGGTTGTTACCCACCTGTTACAGAAGGCAGTGTCTTGATGGCTGATACAGATATATTGCTGATGAAGGAAAATAATCAAATGATGTCTGTTCCTGAAAAAGTATCTTGTACTAAAGAATTGCATGCTTTAGTTTCTCATGATCTGAACAATATGGATATAATCAATGAAGGGGATTTTTTTGAAGAATCAATCAGGCGAGGATTCAGATTTCTACAGGATAGAAGAAGAGGATTTATTACAACATAAGATTGATATATCTAAAATTTCTTATGTGATTCACAAAGAAGTCAAAAAGCCTAAGAAGGGCAGGAAGACCAAGAATGGTGGAGAAATTGGGTTTGCTAATATCCAAGGAAAGAAAGCTCAAACAGGATCCAAAGGTGAAGGAGAGTTGCAACCATCTAGGATTCTTCCAAAGATAAATGTGGCTAGTAAATCTAATTTCCAATGATGAAGTCATTCTTTTGGAATATTAGGTCAGTTAATACTCAGAAGGCTTTCCATAGAGTTCAGATGTTGCACAAGCATCATAAGTTTGTCCACATAGGTTTATTGGAGCCTTTTCAACAATCAAGGCATATTAACAGATATAAGAGAAGATTGGGTATGCAGTTTGCTAATCGTAACAGTGATGGTAAGATTTGGTATTTTGTTACTGATGGAATTGATGCGGAATTATTAGTGGACACTGATCAACAAGTGACTATTAAGCTTCTATTTCAGGAGAGTGGTAAGCAACTAATCTCCACAAAGATTTATGAAAAGTGTGATTTCGCTGCAAGATTACATTTGTGGGATAGTATATATTCCTTGGCAAGTTCTATGAATTTACCATGGATGGTTGGTGGGGATTTTAATGTTATTTTGAATGAGGAGGAAAAAATAGGTGGTTTACCAGTTTATCGATCAGAATATGAAGACTTTGCATTTTGTGCGAATTCTTGTGAACTTGCTGAAGTAGAATTTAGAGGAAGTCCTTTTACATGGTGGAATGGAAGAGCTGGGAAGGATTGCATATTCAAAATATTGACAGGATACTAGTTAATCAGCATTATCAGGACTGATTTACTAATTTGAGCATGGAGCATTTGTCAAGAGCTGGTTCATATCATACCCCACTTCTGCTTTCAGCAGGAGATCGCAGGTTCAGCAATTTCAGAAGCATTTTAGATTTTTGAAATTCTGGTTGGATCATGATTCATTCAGAGATGAAGTGGAGCAGCATTGGAGAATTGAGTTTGTAGGAGATTCCTTCATCGCATTTAAGAAAAAAATGAAAAGTTTAAAGGCTGCTTTGTCTAGGTGGAGTAGAGATACATTTGGAGACTTGTTCAAATAGCTGACAATCAGAGAAGATATTGTAAAGATCAAGAAATGACTGTTTGAGGAAGAACCGTCAGATGAGAATATAGTGGTTTTGCAGAGGGCACAGGCTGAATTCAAAAGGTATCTGCATTTGGAGGAAGAGTTTTGGAGACAAAAAGCAAGCATCCAATGGCATTCGGAGGGAGATAGGAATACAAGATATTTTCATAGTCTTGTAAAAGGAAAAAGAAAGAGGTTGTTGCTTACAAGTATACAAAATGCAGATGGTGAAGACAATTTGGATGATATTGCTACTGAAGCTATTTCATTCTATCAGAATCAATTTTCTTAGGAAATTGGTGTAGGATTCAAATTTACTGGATCACATTCATGAGAGAATTACAGAGGAGCAAAATAATTTCTTATGTGCTAAGTCAACTCTTGAAGAGGTTAAAACCGTTGTTTTTGCATTATCGGGTGATAGAGCTTGTGGACTTGATGGTTTTTCTGGTGTTTTTTTTTTTTTTTTATCAAAGGTGTTGGAATGTAGTTTATGCTGATGTGTATAATGTGATCAATAACTTTTATGAGGGGAAAACTTTACCAAAGTTAGTAACTCATACAAATCTGGTCCTCCTGCCTAAGAAAGAAATAATCAACACTTTTTCAGACTTAAGACCAATCAGCCTCAGCAATTTCATAAACAAGATTATTTCCAGACTATTGCATGACAAGCTAGAAGTGATCCTGCCATCTCTAAGATCTCCAAATCAGTCAGGATTTGTGAAGGGTAGAAATATTATTGAAAATGTGTTGCTTACTCAAGAATTGGTGGCTTATATCAGAAAGAGAGGGAAACCTGCTAATATTATCATTAAGGTGGATATGGCAATTGGCTTATGATAAACTTTCTTGGAGGTTTCTGTTCAAGTTCTCAGAAAGATGGGATTTGTAGAAGTGTATGTAGACATGGTATAGAGATTGATTGCTAATAACTGGTACTCCATTCTCATTAATGGACAATCTTTTGGTTTTTTCCATTCTACAAGAGGGGTCAAACAGGGAGATCCTCTATCTCCTCCTTTTTTATTCTAGCTGCTGAGGTATTGTCTATGGCTCTTAATTCATTATTTGAAAAAGACAAATTTAGAGGATATGGAATGCTTATATATATATATATATATATATATATATATATATATATATATATATATATATATATATAAGAATCATCTGTCATATACAGATGATACTATCATATTTGCATCTGCATATATAGCACCTTTGGAGATGATTATATCCATTTTGCATGAACATGAGAGAGAATCTGGACAAAAGATCAATGCAAACAAGAGCTTTTTTTATATGCATAAGAAGGCGACTAGTGTGTTGAATCGGGAGGTACAGAAAATAACAAGCTTCAACAAAGGTGAATTCTAGTTACTTATTTGGGATGTCCTATCTTTCATACTAAAAGGCAGAAGTTGTTCTATAAAGATATGATGAAGAATGTAAGGGACAGGTTGCAGGCTTGGAGAGGTAAATTACTATTATTTGGAGGGAAAGCTTTGATTTCAAGTATTTTATAAAGCATCCCAATTTATTTAATGTCTGCTATGGTGCCTCCAAAGTGTATCATTAAGGATCTGCACACTTTATTCAATAGATTTTTTTGGTAAACTAAGGAAGAAGGAAGAAGCAAGCACTGGTCAGCATGGGAAAATGTATGTCATCTAAAAATTGAAGGAGGGTGAGGCTTCAGATCTCTATATCATATATCCAAAGCATTTTTTGCTAAACTTTGGTGGCGATTCAGGACAAGTAGTACACTGTGGTCTAATTTTACGTGGAAAAAATATTGTAAGAGGTTTAGGCCAACTGTGGTTCAATGGAAAGAGGGATCTCAGACTTGGAAAATGATGTTGTAAGCTAGAGATGAAATGGAACATGGTATTTGGTGGGAAACCAAGAATGGATCTTCTTCAATTTGGTAATTGGTCTAAACTAGGTGCCTTGCATGATCTGATACCTATTCATTGTCAGAATGAAATTTTAGGAGAAGAGCTTGAAGAGTTGATGAGTGAAAGTCATTGGAACTATGCAAAGTTACAAGAGGTGTTACCAGCTAATATTGTTGATAATGTTAGAAAGGAAGTGGGACATTTTGTGAGAACAAATGAGATAGATAAGCCATGGTGGATTCTCATAAGTTCTGGTAAGTTTACAGTTAAAAGGCATGGGAGAAGCTGAGGAAATGGAATCAGATATCACTTGTTTGCGACAAATTTTGGATCAAAGGTTTGCCATACAAAATCTCTTTTTTATTATGGAGAGTTTGGTGTTGGAAGCTACCTATAGATGAAGTGTTGATGAGAATGAGAATCAACATAGTCTCAAGATGGTGGTGCTGTCAGAATCAGTAGGAAACCATGGATCATATTTTCATTATAGGTCCTTATCATATTTTCATTATAGGTCCTTTTGCAACTACAGTATGGCATTATTTTTCAACTGTAGCAGGAGTCTTAGGCCCTTTTCTATAGGTTAAGCAGATAGTCTTGTGCTGGTGGAACTTTCAAACTATTGCAAGGTTGAAACCTTTATATCAAGCAATTCCTACATTGATTTTATGGCAAATTTGGAAGAGCAGGAATACCATGAGGCATGGAGGAGTTGTTTCTCAGAACAAGATTATACACGAGATCAATATGAACATATATATGCTAGCAAAGAAGAGATATCCTTGGCTGCAGAATATGCCAAAAAAGCTGGCCTAAGATAGTTGAATTGTTAGAGAACTACAGGATGCCATTAATTTATAAACAGGTGAAGTGGAATTTTCCAGATAGAAGATGCTTTAAATGCAACACTGATGGTGCTTCTAAAGGAAATCCAGGGCAAAGTTCAGCAGTCTTTTGTATTAGAGATAGTTCTGGAGAGTTTATATATGCTATGGCAAGCTTATTAACTAATACTACTAATCTAGTTGCTAAAGCTATGGCCATTGAGGAGGGGATTAAGTACTGTGTTTTACGTGATTTACTGCTTGTAATAGTGGAAACAGATTCTCTTACAATGCAAAAGGTCCTGGATGGCATTTGGGAGGTGCCATGGAACATTGCTTTGATAGTGAGGAGTATACAAATATGGATGAAGGATAAGGATGTTTCAATGGTGCATGTGTTCAGAGAAGGAAACTGTGTGGCAGAATATTTTACTAACTTGTTTTTGATTTTGCAGTGTAATTCAATACAATAAGTTTCAAGATATTCCAACTCATGGAAGAAGATTGATCAACATGGATAAAAGTCAAATGCCAAACTTCAGAGTTAGATCAACAACAAAACAGTGCTCCAACAATTATCAAGACAACAGCAATACAAAACAACAATGAAGGTAGGGAAGGGGATGCAACTGGGAATAACTTTGTTTTGTGGTGTGTGGTATCAACCTTGGTTCATTCTACCACAAAACACTGATATTTCTGGTTGGGAAAAATTCACCAATGTGGAACCAGATGCAGCAAGTTACAAGCAGGACATTCATCAGCAGCTTCTGTGCCTCAGTTCAGATTCTATGCTAGTTAAGATCATGCATTAATAAGACTGCAACTGAACTCTACTTCATCCAGGTTTACCTGAAGTTAAACTCAAGAGATTTGATCCATTCCTTCCCCCTACACGTATATTGGGGCGAGATCACCTGTGAGACTTGAGGGTGTGAAAGATGGATACAAATCAAGGTCCCTGATTTTTTAGTATGATAAAGGTTCACGTAGTATTAATGTGGTGATCATTGCTAGATTTCCACTTTTTAGATAGTTTCTTTTCTTTGCATTGCTTCTGTGAATATTTTGCTTTTCTTTTGTAAATATTTTGATGAAATAAAGTCCCACCATTTTGGGTGGTTTTAATTAAAAAAACAAAAAAAACTACAATTAACTGTCTACTTAACTAATGTGATTCTAGGTAAGGATTCTACTTATCCTAAAGGAAACAGATTAAGTATCCTTTAAGATCTGTTAAATACGGTTAACCGGTCAAACTTGGTTAATTATTCTAGCATCAAATGTTTAAGAAAAAGAGTTTTGAGGACAACAAGTTATAATATTATTATATGAATAACAATAGCCAAATTTGAAGTTCAATTGAAGATCAAAACGTGGAAAAAAAAAACTTTTACAAATCTTGGGACTTTCAGCAGGCCAAAAAGATTAAAAAAAAAAAAGATTTGAGCCTTCTTGATTTCTAAAAATATTTAACCATTCGAAATATTATCCAATCCAATGATTTTGAAACAAAAGTTGTTGACTCAAAATATGGGCAAAGTTTCCACCTAAGTTCTTATCCTTTAAATAAAAGTCAGAATTATAAAAAAATGGAAGTTTAAATTCATATGTTCCAAAGCTATGATTTAACATAAAGTTAAATAAAATTTGAGGGAATACACAAGTTAAAAAGATGAGCTTCATTTATTCAGTAAAACAGTTGATCCAAACATTTAGCAAAAAGCCAAGTTAATAACTATCCTGAAAAGGAGTTATCCTCCTCAAAATCCTTCCCCCCTTGGTCGAGTTGGCTTAAGATGATTCCTTATTTTAAATCTTTATGAAAATAAGTGCTGCACTCTATATATGGTAAAAATAAGTACTTAAGATTTAGAGCAGCAATCCTAAATGATAAAAACTACCCATTATAATTCTATGTAAATCATAAGTTCCACACACAATTTCAAACCAGAGACAAATCCACAATGCAAGTATTTTGCAATCATAAAAGGGGTGAAATAAAATGAATGAGAAAGAAACGGGAAAAGGAAAAACAATAAAGACGCCATAGGAGGCCCAAAGCAATTTCGCTTATTTCCTTGCTGGCTGGTGTGGTTAAAGAATATGGAATGTATTGACTCCATGCACAGGTATGGTTATAGCACCGAGTCTCATTTTGAAACTCCGTTTTGAGAGTCCCGATTTATGACTCCATTTGCTCCAAAGTGTACATGTAAAAGAAGGGGAAATAAAGATTAGCAAATAATTCTTATACAAACCATATTTTGCAAAGAACATATAATAATTTAAACACACATTATTTACCAGTTTGAATATTTTTAGAGTTCAAAATGTGTTCTACAAACCAACTAAAAATGCATACGAAAATCCATAGATATGCAGTTGTGTGGAGATGAACCAATACAAGCCCAAACCATCATATTCTAACAACGTTTAACCCGAAATGCTAAAGATCTAGGTTTAAAATAGTTAATATTATCAATATCTTATAGCAATGACATTCTCAAATAAATCCTTAAAGGGCATAGTTTATATACATGGGAACTTATAAAGCATGATGTTAAATATAAATGAAAACCAAGTAGTCTTCAAACAAAGCAAGAACATTTATGTATTTTGTTCAAACCTTAAGTTAATTTAAACTCACCAGTAGGATACCCAGTTCAGGAATAAAGACTTCAAACCAGAATTTCTAGACATGGAATGTGCAGGCATTTTTTTTAAAGTTATCCCAACAAACGAGATCAGCAAAGAGTACATGAACACGATTTCTAATAAGATTTTTAACGCATAACATCTTTTTTGTGGTACAGTGAACAGAGGCAGGGGTTGTTTAAATCTACTCCTTACCCCCGAACAGTATCAGAACTTATTTAATGAATCAAATGTGAAGTCTTTGTGATAGCTGGAACTTAACAGAGACAAATAAAGCTAGAAGATTAAGTTTGATAAGAAAGAAGGGCAGTAACGTTTCAAGGGGGTGGGCAACAGCTAAAAACATTGTCCAATGCTGAAGATATAAGATTGCATTTGTAGGAAAGGCTTAGGATTAGGGCTCGACTTTGGGTGGGATTTTGAAAATGGGATTTTAAAATCGAGTCAAAGGGATTGAAATTCAAACGTATGGAGTTTGGTCGAACTCATGATCTTTCACGTGATTTGGTTCAGATGTTGCTCGAAATGGTGATATTTGGTTTGAAATTAGAAGGAGTTCAGGTGTCTTGAAGCATGGAATGGGAAAATCCTCTCTTCGAACACTGAAGCACGGGTAAGCAGATGTAGAGACAAACCTTACGCAAAATGCTATGGACAAAACCTGTCCATGGCTGAGGAAAGCTGCAACTAGAGTTAAAATAACTAGAGAGAAGGGAGAGAGAAAGAACAGCTGGTGTGTAGATTAGGGTTGCTAACATTTAGGGGCAGTTTTGGGTATTTTTGGTAATAAATTGGGCTGACCGATTTGGGCCTATTTGGAGTTGTCTGGGCTGCGTTTTGGATAGTTAGTCGACAGAATTGCTGAAACCTTTTGGGATTTTGTTTATGAATAGATTTTGGGCTCAATTCTTGGACTGATAGGCTCTTTTTAAGCTTAATTAGGTTGGACTGATATCCTTCTTCTCTAACTTAATTTTCTTTGGGTTTGAATATGTTTTTCAAACACATAATAATACTAAAAAGCTATGATGAAAATAATAACAATAACAAATAGTAATAAAAATAGTTTGATAATGATAGTAATATTTATTAGTACTTATCATTAAAAAATAGTAGTGATTATAAAGTATTTGACTTGTTAATAGTTCAGAAGCTCGAGGAAATAAATTGGAAGAAAGGAGGGCTAAGACTGGGTGTCAACAACTTGTCCCTCTTTGATCGGAGATGATGTAAGAGTTTTCAGGCAAAGAAGTTGACGTAGCAACCAATTTTGTCCCAACCATCAGAGCTGAAACAAAAATTAAGAAAGGAATGGGGAAAAACAAGTTTTATAAAAAGATTACAGTCAAACTCTGATTTATGAGTTTCCTACATATCTCTGGTTGCACAAGAATCAGGTCATATGTAGTTCGAGAAGAACTATTGTACTTTTGAATTAGGAAATAAGGTTGTTGCGAATCCAAAAAATATTTCTCCCAGTGTTGAATTATGATGAAACTGGTATTGTGGTTGAGGAAAAGATGTTTGAACGGGAGGAATCCGATTATTGATGTAAATAGGACATTCGAGCGAAGAGCTGAGCGTAGTTTGAAGTAGACCCTAGACCTTTGTTGGGATGTTTGGTTCCTTCTCAACAAATTGCCCCAGTTCACTGCATTAGATAAAGTTCCACGTTGTGGGAGGCTACCCGCTAAATCAGTTGCAAAGATCTAAAGTACACATTAGTAATACATGAAAGCATTAAGATATAATTTAGTGTGTTTGGGAAAACGAAAGCGATAAAATTGGCTCAAATGAAGCAATCAATGGATAATTATTTTTAGATAAAATTAGCGCTGGTATACAAGTTAGTGCAAGAATATTTTAGATAAAAACTAGTACAGCTGCGAGATTAATGCAAAAATATTTGACATGAAATTAATGTAAGTGCAAAATCGGTGCCGTTTATAAAACTTAATATGTCCAATTTTAAGGCGAACATGCCCAAATAAAATAATTAAGTCCTATTATAATGTGGACAAAGCCAAATAACATTACATCCTGTTTAAGGCGGACAAACCCAAATAAAATAATTAAGTCCTATTATAAGGTGGACAAACCCAAATAAAATACTTAAGTCCTATTATAAGGTAGACAAACCTAATAACATTATGTCCAATTTTAAGGTGGGAAAACTTAATATTTCCTATTAAAGGCGGACAAACCTAAAATGTCCAATTAAAGGCGGACAAGCCTAATATGTCTTATTAAAGGCGGACGAGCCTATAGTGTCCAATTAAAGGCAGACGAACTTAAAATGTCCAATTAAAGGCGGATAAGTCTAAAATGTCTTATTAAACGCGGACGAGCCTATAATGTCCCATTAAAGGTGGACGACCCTAATATGTCCTATAAAAGGCGAACAAGCCTACAGTGTCCAATTAAAGGCGGACGAGCCTAAAATGTCCTATTAAAGGCGGACGGACCTAAAATGTCCTATTAAAGGAGGACAAGCCTAAATGCAGTGCTTGATTTATAACTACTGAAAATTGGCGCGGAGCGGAGAGCTTGATGCGGGGCTTGATTTGCAGTAACGAACATTCATGGTATGGTGACCAGAGCTTGACGCAGTGCGTAGTTGTAGTAGTAAATATTCATGATACCGGCTAATGATTTGGGGATCTTCCACCTTGCCAAAATTTTACAGCTAAAAATTCCTGCACTCAAAGAAATTTGTGAGTTTCAAAGTGTGATTCATGTTGACTTGGATTTGTCCTTTTCTTCGCCTGAATCTTGCAACTTCCGACTTAACGATGAGCTTAGGATAACATGCAATATCATTCAAGAATAGCTAAAATATGCCCCTGCGTTACTCAAAAAAAAATTGTCAGTATAAAAAAAGTGGTTGCCTTGCATTGAACATTAAAGTGTTGGCTTTGAATCTACATTTCTCGTTGTTGTAGTAGTGCAACAATCTGATGATGTTAATAAGGCTCATGATTTCAAATTCCGCTTTTGTCGAATAATGATAGTCCATTGCAAAGCTGCCCTAGTTTTTCTTATGGGGGAATGAAACTTTTCATTATATTAAGACTATGTCCGATGATGGACTGCCTACTTATCCCAAAGAAATCAGGTCAAAGGTAGTTCTTACAAAGCTTTAGCATAATTACAAGAAACAAAGCTGATCATAAGGCGAGTGGATGGGGAATGTTAATGATGGTAAATTTATTCAATCATTCTACTTTGTTCCATGCTTTCTCTTTAAATATCTCGGTGCCAATTTTGATGGATCACCTGTAACAATACCGTATTTGTAACTGGATGGTCATCATTGTCGCACGATTTATTTTTTTACACTTATCTTATCCTTTTCAATCATGTTATGAATCTTATGCTTAATTGCTGGGCAATCTTCTGTATCATGACTTGGAATATTATAGTGGTAAGCACAATTCTTGGACCAATCAAAATCTGGTGGTAGGCTTTTATGGGTCCTTCCTTTCTTTGGCTTTAGGAGTCCCTAGGCTTTCAATCTCTCAAATATGCTAGTTAATGACTCTTCAGGAGAAGTAAAAGTGCGGAATTTTACGTGCTCCGACTGTCGTAAGCTAGAATGTGCTTGATTTGGTTGATATTGAAAGCCTTGTTGGTGAAGAGGTATATGATTACACGAAAGTTGATGGTTCTATCGTGATTGCGGCTGATATGTAGACCTGACAGCTGAGTCAGTTTCTCTCTTTTTGCCTTGCAAGTTGTTAGTGTCTTAACATAAAAAGTTTCTTGTATTGATGCAATGTCAACGATTCTTTCTACTCGAATGCCTGCTTCTACTTGTTTTCCAGCTTGAAATAGATCAGAAAAGTCACGTAAGTGAGCACAAAACAACTTTTCATAATATATGCCTTTTTGCATTTTGATGAAAGTTAAATCAAATCATTCTCGGGAAATGGATGGCGTATTTTTGAAGCTTCCAATCTCCATCGGATGGCATATTCCTAAAAAGACTCGTATGGCATTCTTTCTCTCTCACGCATATCCAAAAGATTTAGACCAGCCCCAATGTTAAACTTGAATTATTCTACAAAGTCACGGGCCATGTCCTCCCATGTGTGCCATTTGCGAAAGTCTTGTTCCATGTACCAATCTAATGCTAGCCCTGACAGGCTCTAAATGAAAAACTTCATTCGTATGGCTTCATTTTGTCCATTTCCACTAATTTGCTATAATAGTCCTTCAAGTGCGTAATAGGATTTGCTATCCCATTGAAGGTATTGAATTTTGGCACTTGGAATCCTAGCGGCAAGTCAACATTTGGAAGCATGCACAACCTTTAATATCTTAAACTCTAGATATTTCTTGCACGCATCTCTTCTTCAGCAATTCTCTTTAAATTGTGGAGCTCTCTATCCGAGTCATTCCAATTAATTGCATTTGTTTCATTTCTCTATCTCTTGTATGGGCATACCGTTAGCTGATTTTATTGGCTTTTTGTGAAGGGTGATGCAAGTCCAGGCGGTTCGACATTGGGCATTAATGTGACTTGCAAAGCTTCTGGTTTAATAGAGCATCTTGGAGGTATTTGTGGAGAAATTATATAGGTAGGAGCTGGGTGAGGAGAAATAGTGAAGGAAATGTTTGGGATGAGCTGGAAGCTGACGCTGTGTTAGCACCTATCTCATACCAGTGTTGAATGCTTCAAACTTGTGTGCCATTATAGACTCGTCCTTAATGCAAATTCACGGCCAAAATAGTGTTCAATGCTAGGCAACCTCTAGAGAGAAAAATAAAACTTTACAAACACAAAATAAAGTGTTAGTGAATGAGAATATGCATAAATGAAGTAAATGCACAAAATAATATAGTATGTGATAAATTAGATTAATTCGTGCTCTAGTTAAGTAGGATCTCTAGACTATAAGAGATGACCTAAGTCGTAGCATGAGTGAAAGGGAACGACTTATTAACTAGGAGGCTCTAATGCTCAAGAATTAACGAAAGGAAAGCAAACTACATTGGAGTAGAATATGCAGTTTAAAGAAGGGCTGACTTATGTCGACCACACAAGCTTAGCTCTGACTTGATTCTTCCTTTGCTAACTCCAGCGTATTCGAAAAATTTTGTCCCAGTCTTTAGGACGTTTCTGATGAAGATGTCTTGATTGCATGCTAAAACTTTCTCCAGTTTCCTGCCCCTTCTTTGAGGGAATATTAAAATTTTATAATAATAAGACCGGGCCTTATATAGGCTGCCTACGTATCCTGTATCCGACAAGAAATCAGGTCAAACGAAGTTCCAGATTACATGCAAATTACAATTTCTAATCTAATATGATCGAGTCCCTATATGGGCTGCCTACGTATCCACCAAGGAATCAAGTCAAGCGTAGTTCATCTTACATAAAAAGGGATTTTTTTTTAATGACCAAGACATACGAAAGATTTATCATTTAAGATTAAAAAAGTACATATTTATTCTTAAAAACACACTACCCAAAACTATCCTACTACATCGTTCCTAAATGTCATTCTTCTGAAGGAGTCCCACCATACACCTAGCGGTCTTTCTTAGTGAAACCATTCTTGGTGCTCTATCAGGCTATATCATAAGTGCTTCTAGCAGATATGGGGAAGGATAAATTTGGTGCAGTAAACCTTGGTCCAATATTTACTTGGCTTTGAGGAGGAACTTGACTAGAAAATTGCGAACAAACTGCTTGATTGTAACTTGGCATCGGCATGTCGGCCGGAGGTTGACTCAAAACAAACTGAGGGCGAGCCATCCATCTCAGAAAGATCCTACCATTATCCAATAGCTTTTGGATTTCTTCCTTCAAGCAACAGTAGTCATCGGCAGTGTGACCTAACATGCAGTAATGAAAGGCGCATTGTTTGGCTGGCTTAAAAGAAGGGATTTTACTAGGCTTCGGTTGCAAGATTCCGCCTGATCTCAACCTTTCGAATATGATTGAAAGGGGTTCCCTCATAGGGGTGAAAGTTTGGGATTTTCTTGTTTCATTTGTGTCACTTTTGTCTTAAGCTTAGCCATTTTATCTTGGTATGACTGTACTGCTTTGCAATAAAACTCCTCTTCAACTACGTTAATCATAATGATTTTGTTGGCCATATCGTTCTTGAACTCATGTTGCCTTTGGTGTTCAACTTAAGTCAACCTTTGGAAGGAAAATGAAATATTTGTAAGCAGTAGGTTGGTATGATTAACATGAGATAAGAAAGTGTTAAAGGCTAAGAATGGAGCATCTAAGCGTCACGACCCAATTTCGCTAAGTCGCGCGGGCACCTACCTTTCCCACCACGATAAGCCAACCCTTATTCCAACAATCTTAAAAACATGAATAAATTAATAAATAAATAAGTGGAAGAGAGAGAAATACGTATGTCTGACGATAATGATATAAGAAAAATGCTGGAAATAAGGAAATACATCAAAACCACCCCAGAATTTGGTCTGATCATACAAGAGCATCTAACTAGTTACTACAAGTATAAACAATAAAAATACATCAGTAGTCTCAAACATATGTCTTAGAACGGAAATAAAGACATAATAGATAGAGGAATCTTCGGATAGTAAACGCCCCCTTGCTCACCCTGAAGACTCAAATCAGCAAATCTTTGAACATTCAGCTACGAGGAGTAGAAGTCGATCCCTCCTGATACACTACAATCATAAAAGAATGCATCAAGTGCAAATAAGTACAAACAATAAGTACTCGTAGGTATCATAGGCCGACTAAGACTAGCTAAAGTATATAAAGACAACAAAAGCAAGATAAACACATAAACCAACAAGGACAAGTCAACAATAAGCCATATCCACGGTACAAGTCATTATCAATGTTGTAGCACCTAAACCCAACAGTGCCAAGTCTCAATATAGCATTTTGAATCAGTACATCACAGTTGTCACCACCCAACCAGAGGGCCATGACGGGCACCCGGTGCTAACCCACCCAGGCACCTCTTATCGTGCATTCACATTCACATCCAGGTGAACCACATAGCTTACTTATAATTGCATACATCAATAGTACTAATCTCATTGGGAAACAACACATTTATATCATTATCAACAGTAATGCCAATATCCATATACACGAGCCGACGAGGCTATGAAAGTAATATACAAAATATGAGCCGACAAGGCTGCAAGACATCTAACTATACACAACTGTCTACGAGCCTCTAAGAAGGGTATGAAAATTCATATAGGCGAGACAGGACCCTGACATGCCCATATGTATGTACACAAAAGAATAGTACAAAAAGTTGTAGCTCCAGAAGAAATGGAGCTCCTCTATACAGTCCCTGAACAAGAAATCTATGGATCAAGCCTGTCTCCTTGTCCACATGCGGGCATGACGCAGCAACCACAAACAAAAGGACGTCAGTACGAATAATGTACTGAGTATGTAAAGCATAATCAACATCATAGTAGGAGCATAAGAAATACCATAAGATAGAAGAATCAGGAGGTAATAGAGCCCTTTGTACCTCTAGTGGCCATCATCATATTTACTTACTCCTTTCTCTATTAGGGATCTTCCATTTCATACAATTATACTTGTAGTAATATCTTACCCGACCATAGAGATTCGGTGTCACATATACCCGACCATAATAAGGTTCGGTGTCATACATACCTGGCCCTACCAATGCTTAGTATTATCCTTACCCAAGTGCATAGGTGCGCGTGCGATAAGTATCATACCAGGCCATATAAGCTCGGTGTTACATAGTAGTCATACATACTTAGACACGTATACATAAAAGTCCATAAGTATCATCAACATCATTGTCATCATCATTTTCGTTACATCTATCCTTAGAGGATAAACTATCATATAAAGGAAGTACTAGTATTGTGAAAGTATCGAGAATCATGAGCATTGGTAATCTTAGAGATAGAGTCATTTGGAAGACATTATAGAACTCATGAAAGGATGTATATCAAAGCAACCATGTCTTAATGAAAGAAGGGTTAGCCTTACATGCCTCTTTGTCTTCTTAACTACTTAACGTTCACCGTCGAAGCTTGAACAATCTACATTTAGAAGGATTCATACCTTGGTTAAGCTTTAATGACACTCTTAAATTCAAACTAGAATAATTCATGATCTAATGAAAATTGGGTAGCATTTCCCCTATTTCGTCACCTTCCATCATATTACAAAACAACTCCCAACAACCGCAATGACATCCACAATATCATAATCAAGTAAGCACATTCCATTAAGCCTTCAAAATTCATCCTTATGTTCAACTTATACCAACAACCTCACACCCATTTTAGCACATTTTCATACAATGCTTCCTTATCACTATTACTACCTTCCATAACAAGATTATACCCATATTATACTAAGAATCGTGACCAAGTTAGCTTACTACTCAAAAACATCATAAAAGTTATATTTAGCCCTTATTTTATTCTTTCTTCTTCTACCCAAGTTCTTCATCAACCAAGCATTCATGATAACATGAAATAAGCATGAAAACTAACCTTTTATCTCATGGGAATGAGCTTTGGAATAGCTATCATCTTATGTGAAAACCTTAGCTTCAACACCCAAGAATCTCTTGTATCCTACTAACCGTAGCAAGACTTCTAACACATGGGTACCTTGATTCTTGCCTCTTGATCTTTGTTTTGTCTTGTATTGGAGTGGAATATGCTTAGAGCAGGGTTTGGAGATCTCAAGACTTTTGAAAAATGAAAAATGAAATAAATGAACCAAGGCCATCTATTTATACAAAAAGTTAAAAATCTGCCCGATGGACTTATATGGACCACTTGTTATATGGTCCGTATAAGTGGACCGTATAACAACACCATGGGAAAGTCCCTTTCTGTAAATTTCACGTTATACAGACCCCCCTATACTGACCTTATAAAGTTATACGGACTGTATAAGTGATCGTATAACACCACCAAGAAAATAACCTCATCTGTGAAGGTCATTTTATATGGACCCTCCTTATACGGACCGTATAAAGTTATACAGACCGTATAAGTGGTCGTATAACTCCCAGTTATGCGAAACTTTCTCTCGTTGATTCGTTTGACTTCCAATCCTCGTGGAACCTTTTTGGCACTTACATAATACTTTATTAACCATACAATAGGCCCTATGGCAGCGCCTCAAGACATCACCAAATAAATATTAGCTCAATTATAGCGAAAACCTTTCCAAACATGACTTATATTTCACTTCCTTCAACAAACTAAATTTCACATATTCGTATGACTTCAAAGTCTTATGGTGCGCACTTTAAGCTATCTAATACTTCCCTTAATCTCGTAAGGATTTCATAACCACCTTAAGCTGACATTATCCTATCCACAAGGCCACACATCAGACATTTCCGAGGTGTAACATTCTTCTCCCCCTTAGGAACATTCTTCCTCGAATGTTAGATTCTTGAGGATTCTATAAATATTTCGCCAGAGTTTCCCCTATAATATGGCCCTACCATCCTGCAATAGCAACCCCAAAATACATCGCCTCACAGGGCTACAACAACAACATCAATAACCATGGCCACACACGACCAGGAAAGCATCAAGGAAAGCACTACGTACCTGAGGATAATGGCGTCTCTACCTGAGTCTCCTCTGGGGGTGTAAATGAATGCGGGTATCTGAACTTCATGTCTTCTTCTGCTTCCAAAGTCATTTCTGCTATATTATTATTTCTCCATAAAACGTTTACTGAAGCTATCTCTTTGGTTCTGAGCTGTCGTACTTGCCTATCTAAAATGGCAATAGGGACTTCTTCATAAGACAATTTTTTGTTAACTTGGACATCATCTATTGGTACAATCTCCAATGCACTTACGAAGCATCGATACATGAAAAACTGGGTGAACTAACTCTAAATCAAGAGGTAGATCTAATTCATAAGCCACCTGCCCTTCCCTGCGTATAATCTCATAAGGTCCAATGTACCGGGGATTAAGATTGCCCTTCTTGCCAAACCTCATGACGCCCTTCATTGGCGACACCTTCAAAAATACCCAATCTTTCACTTGGAATTATAAGTCCCTTCGACGATTATCTGCATAGGACTTTTGACGACTCTGAGTTGTTAATAATCAATCCTGTATAAGCTTGAATTTCTCTATAGCTTGCTCGACCAAGTCTGGCCAATCAATTTGGTCTCTTCTACTTCGAACCACCCAATTGGAGATTCACACTTTCGCCCATATAAAGCCTCATACGGGGTCATTTGGATGCTGGAATGATAACTATTGTCATAAGCAAATTCAATAAGTGGTAAGTGATCATCCCAATTACCTCCAAAATCCAATATGCATGCACGTAGCATATCCTTAATAGTCTAAATGGTACGTTCAGCTTGTCCGTCAGTCTGCGGGTGAAATGTCGTGCTAAGACTCACCTGAGTCCCTAAGCATTCTTGGAAAGATTTCCAAAAATTGGTTGTAAAATGAGTCCCTTTATCGGAGATAATAGATACTAGAACACCGTGAAGTCGCACTATCTCTTTAACATAAAGCCTTGCATAATCTTCTGCTACATATGTAGTTCTGACCGGTAAGAAATGATCTAACTTCATGAGTCTATCCACAATCACCCATATAGAATCATACTTTCGTCGATAACGGGGTAAGCCTGTAATGAAGTCCATGTTAATTACTTCCCATTTCCAAGTTGAAATTTCTATAGCTTGCAACAATCCGCCCGGCTTTTGGTGCTTAATTTTCACTTGCTGACAGTTAGGACATTGAGCTACGAATTCTGCTATATCTTTCTTCATCTCATTCCACCAATATATAGATTTAAGATCATGATACATATTCGTCGCTCCGGGGTGAACGGAATAACGGGAACAATGGGCTTCTCTCAATATTTGGTGGCGTAACCCTGCAACATCAGGAATACATAAACTACCTCAGCATCGGAGAACTCCATCTCCAGAAATCTCAAATGATGACTTCTCCTTTTGAGGGAGTGTAGTTCTGTAGTGAATTAGTATGGGATCTTCGTATTGACGCTCTTTCACTTCCACTACTAGCAAAAGGACCGCTGAACTTTGAATGATAGCTCCCATACTGCTTGAGTCCACTACTCAAACTCCTAGGCTAGCTAACTACTGGAGCTCATGAGCTAGCTCTCTTTTCTCTGGCTGAACATCGCATAAAATTCCAATAGATCTACGACTAAGAGCATCAGCCAAAACATTTTCTTTTTTGGGATGATATAGGATGTTAACATCATAGTCTTTCAACAATTCCAACCATCTCCGTTGCTATAAATTCAATTCTTTCTGCTTGAAGATATACGGAAGGCTCTTATGATCTGTATAAATATCAACATGGATGTCGTACAAATAATGTTTCCACATCTTTAATGCATGAATCACTGCAGCCAGTTCAAGATCATGGGTCGGATAATTTTTCTCATGTTTCCGTAACTGCCTTGAAGCATATGCAATCACCATACCATGTTGCGTAAACACACAACCTAGCCCAACGCCTGAAGCATCACAATAGACAACATAACCTTCCGATCCCTCTGGAAGTGTCAGGACTAGGGCAGAAGTTAATCTATCCTTTAGCTCTTGGAAGCTACGTTCACAAGCATCTGTCCATTAAAACTTAGCTGATTTATGGGTCAGCTTCGTGAGTGGTGTAGAAATAGAAGAAAAGCCTTCTACAAACCTCTTATAATAACCGGCTAAGCCCAGAAAACTACGAACTTCCATAGGGGTTGTGGGCCTTGGCCAAGTCTTCACGGCCTCAATCTTTTGGGTATCTACCCGAATACCATCGGCTGAAATAATATGCCCCAAAAAGGTCACTGAATTCAACCAAAATTCACAGTTAGAAAATTTAGCAAACAACTCTCAAGTTTGAAAAACTCTAAGAATAGTATGCAAATGATCCGCATGTTCTGCCTCAGACCCAAAATATACCAAGATATCGTCAATGAACACACTCACAAATAAATCTAGGTTGGGCCTGAACACATTGTTCATCAAATCATAAATATTGCTGGTGCATTAGTTATCCTAAACGACATTACCCGGAACTCAAAATGGTCGTATCTGGTTCTGAAGGCTGTCTAAGGAATATCTTTCTCCCTAACTCGCACTTGATGATACCCAGATCTCAAATCTATCTTTGAGAACCATTTGGCGGCTTGTAATTGGTCAAATAAATCATCAATCCTCGGAAGCGGATATTTATTCTTGATTGTCACCTTATTTAGCTGCCGATAGTCAATGTACACTCGCAAGGGGCCATCTTTCTTTCGCATAAACAACACGGGGAAGAACTCGGAAAGTCCTTCAATTGCTCCTTCAACTCTTTCAACTCTGCGGGAGCCATCCAATAGGGTGGAATAGATATGGGCTTTGTATCCGGTAGCACATCTACAGCGAAATCAATCTCCCGCTCTGGAGAGAGGCCTAGAAGCTCTTCCGGGAATACACCCGAGAACTCAGTCACCACGGGGACAGACTGAAGAGTTGGTGGTTCAACGTCTACATCTCGAACCCAAACTAGATGGTAAATACAACCTCTTGTGATCATTTTATTTGCCTTTAGATAGGAAATAAACCTACCTTTCGGGGACGCGGTATTTCCTTTCCGTTCTAAAACTGGTTCTCCCGGAAACTGAAAGCGAACTATTTTCATTCTATAATCAACATTGGCATAGCAAGAAGCCAACCAATCTATGCCCATGATAACATCAAAGTTCACCATTTTTAACTCCTGTAAATAAACCATAGTATGATGGTCACAAATTACAACTACACAATTTGTATATACTCGACTAGATATAACCGACTCACCAACAGGTGTAGATACCTCAAAAGGTTTGATCGACTCTTGTTTGACCCCAAACCGACCCGCAATATATGGAGTAACATATGACAATGTGGAGCCCGGATTCATCATGAGAGAATACTGATAATATACCTGTGACGACATCGGGGAAAGACTCAAGCTCCTGGCGTCCCGCCAAAGCATAAATACGGTGCTGAGGACCACTAGAACTGGGAGCTCTCCCTCTACCTGTACCATGACTAACCAGTGCCTGTGAACCTTGCCCCATAGGGCGTATAGATGATGAAGACCCGGCTGCCAATCTTGAGGGATGGACCCTACCCTTGCTACCAACCGAGGGGAAATCACGCATGATATGTCCTGGCCGACCGCATGCATAGATAACCTCTGAACCTAATCGACATTGGCCCCAATGTAAATTTTTGCACTGGGAACATCGTGGCATGGGTGGCCTTGACTGACCCGAATCACCCCTGAACTGAGAACCTGAAGACTTGAAACTCTGACTCGGCCCGAAAAAAGTAGATTTATTAAATATCTGGCCTGTAAACCGTGGAGGCGCACTAGTCATAGAATGACCTGAATGCCTAGAAAACTGTTGTCTTTCCCACCTCTAAACTCACTCGTTGGACCCGAAGATCTGGCCCTCTTGCTATAACCTCTATCATGCTCACGCTCACTTCTTTGCTGTTGTTGGCTTTCCTCTAAATTCTGGGCATGGGATTGAATGCGTGAAATATCCATGTTGTCCTGAAGGGCGCAGTCAAGCACCTATCCATCAAATGTGGCCCTAGGCCTCTAACAAATCGGTGCACTCGGCTACCCATATCCGCTACCATAGTCGGAGCATACCTAGCCAAAGAATTGAAGCGAAGACTATACTCTAAGGCACTCATACTTCCTTGCCTAAGATTCAAGAACTTATCGGCTCTAGCCCTCCGAACCTCTGGGGGAAAGTAATGTCGGAGGAAGGCATCCACAAATTCTTGCCATACCGGGGGAGGTGAATTGACTCCCCGTGAAGCCATCCAAATCGTGTACCAATGAATCGCAACATCCTGCAATCTATAGGAAGCTAGCTCTACCGATTCAATGTCTGAAGCATGCTTTAACCGAAGTGTCCTCAACATCCTATCAATAATGTTTTGAGGGTCCTCATCCAGTTTTGACCCGAAAAATTCCAGAGGGTTCAAGCTAATAAAATCACTAGCCCTTGCATTAACAACCCTATCACCTTCCCCTCTACCTGGCTACTGAGTCTGAGCGGTAACCAACTGAGTAAGTAAATGAATGGCCTTTTTTACATCTTGGCCTGAAGCACCTACTGGAGGAGTTGGGGGTGTTGAAGATGGGGCTGAGGCTTCGTCATGCTCCTCAGAAATAGCCACTAAGTGGGAAGACTGAGATTGAGTTGCATTCTGGGACTTACCCTCCTCTACAACCGTTGGTGGTACTCTTTCAGCCCGCTTTCCTACCACTGTCTTGCCTTTTTGGGCTGTCGTAGCTTTTCTCTTAACAGGCATTTCTGAAATACATAATACACGATTAAGAAACGAGAAATCCTTATATTAAGGCTCTATCGCACGATCTTATAAAGAAAGAAGGTCGTTCATTCCTAAAATACCCGCAACCTCCCGTTTATAAGTGTGGCGCGCAATACACCCATAAACAAGACTCTACTGGACACGGCTCGTAGACACACCCTAGGACAGAACTGCTCTAATACCACTTTTGTCACGACCCAACCAGAGGGCCATGACGGGCACCCGGTGCTAACCCACCCGGGCATTTCTGATCGTATATTCGCATTCACATCTATGTGAGCCACATAACTTACTCATAATTACATACATCAATACTACTAATCTCGTTGGGCAACAACGCATTTTATCATCATCAACAGCAATCCCCATATCCATATACACGAGCCGACGAGGCTATCAAAGTAATATACAAAATATGAGCCAAACAAGTCTGCAAGAAATCTAACCATACAAACTATCTACGAGCCTCGATGAAGGGTATGTAACATCATATAGGCGGGACAGGACCCCGCCATGCCCATATGTATGTACACAAAAGAATAATACCAAAAGCTGTAGCTCCGGATGAAATGGAGCTCCTCTATGCAGTTCCTTAACAAGAAATCTTTGGATCAAGCCTGTCTCCCTGTCCACCTGCGGGCATAACGCAGCGTCCACAAACAAAAGGACGTCAGTACGACTAATGTACTGAGTATGTAAAGCATAATCAACATCATAGTAGGAATACAAGAAATGGCATAGAAATAGCATAAGATAGAAGCATCAGGAGGTAATAGAGCCTTTTGTACCTCTAGTGCCTATCATCATATTTACATACTCCTTTCTCTATTGGGGATCTTCCATTTCATACAATTATACATGCAGTAATATCATACCCGACCATAGAGATTCGGTGTCTCACATACCCGACCATAATAAGGTTTGGTGTTATACATACCTGGCTCTACCAAGGCTCAGTATTATCCGTACCCAACTGCAAAGGTGCGCACGTGATAAGTATCATACCAGGCCATATAAGCTCGGTGTTACATAATAGTCATACATACTTAGACACATATACATAAAAGTCCATAAGTATCATCAACATCATTGCCATCATCCTTTTCGTTACATCTATCCTTAGAGGATCTACTACCATATAAAGGAAGTACTAGTATTGTGAAAGTATTGAGAATCATGAGCTTTGGTAATCTTAGAGATACAGTAATTTGGAAGACATTATGGAAGTCATGAAAGGATACATAGAAAAGGAACCATGCCTTAATGAAAGAAGGATTAGCCTTACTTACCTCTTCATCTTCTTAACTACTTAACGTTCATCGTTGAGTTTGAACAACCAACATTTAGAAGGATTCATACCTTGGTTAAGCTTTAATGACACTCTTAAATTCAAACTACAATAATTCATGATCTAATGAAAATTGGGCAGCATTTCCCCTATTTCGTCACCTTCCACCATATTACAAAACAACTCCCAACAACCACAATGACATCCATAATATCATTATCAAGTAAGCACATTCCATTAAGCCTTCAAAATTTATCCTTATGTTCAACTTATACCAACAACCTCACACCCATTTTAGCACATTTTCATACAATGCTTCCTTATCACTATTACTACCTTCCATAACAAGATTATACCCATATTATACTAAGAATCATGACTCAAGTTAGTTTATTACTCAAAAACATCATAAAAGTTACATTTAACCCTCATTTTCTACTTTCTTCTTCTAACCAAGTTCTTCAACAACCAAGCATTCATGGTAACATGAAATAAGCATGAAAACTAACCTTTTATCTCATGGGAATGAGCTTTGGAGTAGCTATCATCTTATGTGAAAACCTTAGCTTTAATACTAAAGAATTTCTTGTATCCTACTAACCCTAGCACGACTTCTAACACATGGGTACCTTGATTCTTGCCTTTTGATCTTTGTTTTCTCTTGGATTGTGGTGAAATATGCTTGGAGCAGGGTTTGGAGCTCTCAAGACTTGTGGAAATGAAAAATGAAAAATGAAATAAATTAACCAAGGCCATCTATTTGTACAAAAAGTTAAAAATCAGCCCGATGGACTTGTACGAACCACTTATACGGTCCCTATAAGTGGACCATATAACACCACTATGGTAAAGTCCCTTTTTATAAATGTCAAGTTATACTGCCCCCTTATTCGGACCGTAGAAAGTTATACGGACCGTATAAGTGGTCGTATAACACCACCAAGAAAATGACCTTTTTTATGAAGGTCATGTTATACTGACCCTCCTTATACGGATCGTATAAAGTTATATGAACCATATAAGTGGTCGTATAACTCCTAGTTATGCGAAACTTTCTCTCGTTGATTCGTTTGACTTCCAATCCTCGTGGAACCTTCTTGGCACTTACATAATACTTCATTAACCATACAACAGGCCCTATGGCAGCCCCTAAAGACATCACCAAATAAATATTAGCTCAATTATAGCGAAAACCTTTCGGAACATGACTTATATTTTACTTTCTTCAACAAACTAAATTTCACATATTTGTATGACTTCAAAGTCTTTAGGTGCGCACTTTAAGCTATCTAACACTTCCCTTAATCTCGTAAGGATTTCATAACCACCTTAAGCTCACATTAGCCTATCCACAAGGCCACACATCAAAAATTTCTGAGGTGTAACAACAGTAGTACCACAACAATCAATAGTAATCAAGATACAATGCAATAATGTATGTAGGATGAATGCAATGCATATACAGCTTCATAAAACATGTTTCGAATGGAATGACTCCATGTCTCGGCGATCATGACCTATGAAGGACCCGCGAAGTCCATGTACCACTCGCTCCGAAATATGACCTCGGATCACGAGCACACGGTGGACAAGCTGATCACTACTGAGAAGCCTTTGAAATAAGGACTTAAGTTGTTTAACCATAAAGAAACCATTTCAACAAGGGAATGAGAAGGAAAGGAATCGGTCCTCAAAAGAAAGGATCTCGAAGGAAGAAAAGAAACATGTTACCCGAATGGGCCAGAAGAACTTTAATCCATACCTTTTACAACTATAAAGGACTCAAGCTGGTTTGGATTCCCAAATCCAACTACTGACATTGTCTAAAAGGGTGGGAGAGAGAAGGAGTAGTCAACGTGAATTGATAAATCGTGACGGCTTCAAGATGCAAGACTCAGGTCAAAAGGTCTTCTAGCAGGATGTGTGTCGTATGGAGATGTTTTTTTTAGTAGGAAGGGATCTCTCAATGGCTATAAAGAAGGCTAGATACATCGCTGGCAATTGTTTTTTGGTATATCTAACTCATTGTTGTACCATTACAGGTATACATACATGGGAGAATCATGAGAACTTAAGCGCAACCAGTTCTGCAAAGTTCACCGTGATTGATGATACATTCAAATCACTGTTCAGAGACCATGTCTCCATACCTCAATTTAGTAATCCCTTTAGTACTCATAAATGTATTTGAACTGTAAGATTTCCAAATAAGTATATGTCCTTTCCTCTTCCAAGATCTTTCAAATAGTATCTGTGCCAAATCGTCGCTTAAACCATTTTCTTGTCCTCTTTCACACCTATTCCAAAAGCATCAACTCAGCCTGTTTCAAAGACATCCTTCTCATCCTCTCCTCTATTCACTTCCCCAAACCTTCGAAGCACAGAGAACAAGTTCCTCGAAGAGGAGAAGTAATAAAAAGAACCTACAAAATCAAAAGATTCTCTTTGGGAGAGTTTTTAATGTCAAGATTGAGAGAGGAGCCAGAAATGAAGGATCTAATGAATATGGTGAAATTCCAGAAGTGGAGCTATCACTTTACTTAACCACCACCATGTCTATATGAAGTAGTGGTTGAATGCTATAAGAATATGCTCTGTTATGATAATGCTCTGACCCTAACAGTGAATCTAACAGAGTGTATGCTCACTAACTCGACACTTAGGAAAATCTTAGAAGTAAAGACAGAAAGACTGAGAGTTGTAGCAGATAAGAGATATCCATAATCCCAGAGGTCATTGTTCAAGCTACAGGGTCAGCAACAATATCTGGTCTCTGAAAGACTGAGTTTAAGCTTGAGCATCAACGAGCTTTCGAGTTCGTCAGTAGAGGGCTTTCGCTAAGGATGGAGGGACGATCTACCATCATGGTGGTAGACTTGGTTCTAATGGAAGCTCTTACATCTTTTGAACCAATCAACTGGCCTGCTATCATGATAAATACAATGAGTAAGGTGGCGTGAATTGTGTAAGGAGGACCTGGTATCCCGTATGGATTTTTTATAATGAAAGTCCTTGTGCACTTTAATGTAAGAATTGGTAGAGCCTCCTTGGGAACTAAGTACCATGTGTTATGTAATGACCCACTTGGTCATTATAGTCTTTTCTGATCTTTTTGACGTTGACATACTTCCCGAGGTGTTTAGATATGATTCGGGCAATTTTTTGTGAAATTTGGGCATTAAGCGAAAAAGAGTTCACTCAAAGTTGACTTTTGGGTAAAAGAACTTTTTATGAAAATCCATCTATTTTGAGAGGTTCGTATGGTCATTAATGTTACATTTCGAAAATTTCATGTCGTTGTATCATAAATAGAGTAACGCGAGTTTAAGGTGAATATGAAGCTCTTATTACTATAAGAAGGGTATTTTGTAACCTTAAAGTGCGTACGATAAGATTCGGAAGTCATACGAATTAGTGAAACTAAGTTCGTCAAGGGCAAGTGAGGTATGAATGGTGTTTAGGGAAGGTTTCGCAAACTATCGAGCTAAGGTTTGTCTAGTAATATCTTGAGAAGAAGTTATAAGGCTCTTTATATGGTCAACGAAGTGTTATACAAGTGCCAAGAAGGTTCCATAAGGATTGGAGATCAAACGAAACGATGAGAACAACTTCGGAAAAATGGAGTTATACGACCACTTATACGGTCCGCATAACTTTATAAGGTCCATATAAGGGTCCGTATAACCGGTCCAGAGAAAGTCAGTTTCTAGCAGAATTATACGGTCACTTATATGGACCGTATAAAGTTATACGGACCGTATAAGTGTCTGTATAACTCAATCGGGATAGCTTTTTCTCCAAGTATAAATATGTGACCCAAGTTCTAATTTCTCATTTTAACCTTCTCTACCACTCTTGAAATCTCTAGAATATTCCACACACTATACTAACACAAACCTAAGGAAAATTAAAGATCAAACACAAATAATCAAGGAAAATCAAGTGAAAGAATGTTCTCTAGGGTTGCTAGAAGCCAAGAATCTCTTTGGTGTTGAAGTTGGGGTCCTCTCCAAGTGAAGTAATTTTGGCCAAAGTCCATTCCTGCATCATAAAATGTGAGTTTTGTATCCATTTCATGTTATTAAGTGTATTGAGTGGTTGAATGACTTGGATTGGGGAAGAATGTAGAATGGGAAGCTCAAATGTAGAAATAATGGTATTCTTGAATAGTAGCTTGACATGAATCATGATTCTTGATATGCCATGAGTAAAATCTTGTTGTGAATGACAGAAATGATGATCAAGAAGTACTATATGGGAATGAATAAAGTGTTATTTTATAGCTATTATTATGGATGACCTTGGAAGAGCAATATGAGAATTGAGTCATGTTTAACTATAAGTAGTTTATTGATTATAATATTATGAGTGTTGTTATTGATGCTTGGGGAGTTGTTTAGTATATGGAGGAAGTTGTTGAAACAAAGGAGAAGCTGCCCAATTTTCGTTAGCTCTTAGTTGTGCTAGTTGAGGCCTAAAGTATGCTTCCGGTTATCTAACCTTAGTACGAATTCTTTTGAATTTAGAATTGTGAGCTTGGAAGAGAAGCGTTTAATCGATAGAGTTAAGGAGATGTAAAGGTATGTAAGGCCAATTCCCTTCTTTCAAAGGCATGACTTCTATATTATGATTTCCTTTCTATATTTTCATGATCTTCTTACATCCCAAAAGATGAAAGTTAAATATTCTTAAGAGCTTCTTATGAGATAGATATGGGGTATGTTTTATGATAATGATGCTATCATGAGCTTGATAATCCTCTCTTTATGATTTCATTGATGTTATTTCTTGTTTCTGTCTTACCTCATGATACTAGTTCCTTCAAGGTGAGACATGAAGATCATGACTATTCCATAACCTAATCGGAGGTTACCGACTTTACGTCACTCCGATAGAGTTTTCTTGAGCTCTCATGCATGGATCATGTTATGTATACGTATGATTACACCACGCCTATATGGTCGGGCAGTCACCACTACGACAGACGTAGTGGGAAGCTATGATGATGATTACACCATGTCTATATGGTATAGGCAGATACCACTAGTGGGTGGCTTGAAATGTTTACCTCGGACGCGGGAGGCCCTGACGCGAGCGGCCCGGACGCGAGCTGATGATGATCACACCGCACCTATATGGTTGGGAAGTTTATACATGTATATATGATATGATATTGTTTGCTAGATAAGTTCGCATGCATGACTCCGCCTTAAGAGACGATCAGTACAGGTTATCTCTTTACCTTATGTTCTCGTATTTCTTATCATGTTATTGTATATGGATTACATACTCAGTACATTGTTCGTACTTATGTCCTTTTATTTTCTGGATGCTTTGTTCATGCCCACAGGTAGACAGGAAGACGACCCAAATTCTGAGGAGCCATATCAGCTTACACAGGAGCACTCCCCTACTCCGGAGGTGCAACTTTTGATATATTTTTTTGTGTACCTATTTGGGTATGGTGGGGTCCTATCCCGTCCTTATGTCTTAGTATTCCAGTAGAGGCTCGTAGATACATATGTGTGGGTAGTAGATATCTCATGATCACTTCAGTGTATATTTTGTATATCATTTTTGTAGCCTTGTGGGCTTATATGTATGTCTATGTCTTGGGAGATATTTTATGATTAGTTCATAATAAGTATTATCTCGGGGATTATGTGTGTACAGGTCGAGCCAGGTAGTTAGCATGATAAGCGGTGCTCGGTAGTCAGCTACTGGTACTCGTCATGGCCCCTAGTCGGTTCATGACAAAAGTGGTATCAGATCAGTTCTATCCTAGGGTAAGTCTACGAGCCGTGTCCAGTAGAGTCTTATTTATGGGTGTGAAGTGCGCCACACTTATAAACAAGAGGATGCGGGACATTTAGGAATAATGACCGTCTTTCTTATTCATAGATCGTGCGATAGAGCTATGATATAAGATTTTCCCTTTTCTCTAATTGTGCGTTATGATTTCAGCGATGCCGGTAAAGAGGAAAGCAACAGCTTCCCAGAAGGGCAAGGCTACAACAGAAAGGTGGATTGAAAGGGAGCCACCATTGAATATAGAAGACGGTGAATCACATAATGAGGCTTCATCACATACTTCTCACATTCCGCCTATTTTGGAGGAGCAAGAAGGGGCCTGTACCCAAGCTCCAGTGCCTCCAGTCCCTCCATTGGGTTCTTCGGGTCAGCAGATGATCGAGAACCATTCAGTTGTTGACACAGCTAGTTGCCGCTCAGGCTCAATGGCAGAGTGCGGTTCCGGGTGACAGAGCCACTAGTGCCAGAGCCGGTGATTTTATGAGTTTGAATCCGCCAAATTTTTTTGGGTAAAAGTTGAATGAAGACCCCCAAGGTTTTATAGATGAGATTTTGAGGACGCTAAGGATTATCCATGCTTCCGATACGGAGTCCGTGGAATTGGCATCTTATAAGCTCCTTGATGTGGTGGTTCTTTGGTATAATAATTGGATTTCTTCAAGATTGAAAAATGCACCTCCCCCGGTTTGGCAAGAGTTCGTAAATGCTTTCATCCGTCATTATTTGTCACCCGAGGTCCGTCGGGCCCGAGCTGACAGGTTCTTGAATCTACAGCAGGGAAACATGAGTGGTCGGGAGTATAGTCTCCATTTTAATTCGTTGGCTAGGTATGCTCCAACTATGGTAGCCGACATGGGATATCGGGTGCATTGGTTTGTGAGTGGCTTAGGGCCACATTTGATCAAAGATTTCCTGACAGCTTCACTTCAGATAGGGATGTACATCTCCCGCATTCAGGCCTATGCCAAGAATTTGGAAGAGCAACAACAGCCACATAGAGGTGAGCGTGATATCGATAGAGGGCATAGTAAGAGGGCCAGATCTGTTGGTGCCGGTAATGAGCACAGAGGGGGTCAGAGGCAGCCATACTCCAGGTATTCAGACTAATCTGCGGCTAGTGCTCCTCTCCGATTTACGGACAGAAAATTTATTCGCCCTATTTATTCTGGATCGGGTCAGAGCTCGAGAGCCTCGGGTTCTCATGTTAGGGGTGATTACAATCAAAGGAGACCACTAGCCCCACGATGCAGCCAATGTGGCAGATTACATTCAGGCCAGTGTTGCCAAGGATCCGATGCTTATTATGCATGTGGTTAGACAGGACATATAATGTGTGACTGCCGTCGATGAGTGGTAGAGTTGGGGTTCAGCCAGCAGGATCAGCAGCTGGATCTTCTTCATCCGTGCGCTCCGTGAGGCAGACTTCCCAGATTCCAATAGGTCGCGGTAGGGGAAGAGGGGGAGCATCTAGTTAAGGTGGCCCTCAGCCCCGTATATATACATTAGTAAGGCGATAGGATCTTGAGTCCTCCCCTGATGTCATTACAGGTATATTGACTGTATTCTCCTATAATGTTTATGCATTGATTGATCGGGGTTCTACTTTGTCATACATCACTCTTTATATTGCTGGCCTTATTGGGGTAAAACTCGAACCAATCGAACCTTTTGAGGTACTTACTCCTGTTGGTGATCCAGTAATGGCTAGGCAAGTATATAAAAATTATGTGATTGTGGTGTGTGGTCGACATACTGTGGCTGATTTAATTGAGCTAAAAATGCTAGATTTTGATGTCATTATGGGTATGGACTGGTTGGCTTCTTGTTATACTAACGTTGATTGCAGAACAAAAATAGTCCGATCCCAACTCCTCGGAGAATCAACACTAGAATGGAGAGGTAATACAACATCTCCAAGAGGTAGGTTTATTTCCTATCTCAAGGCGAGGAAGAAGATTGCTAAAGGCTATATTTACCATCTAGTCCGAGTTCATGACACCGAAGAAAAACCGCCGAATTTTCAATCCGTCTCGGTAGTAAATGAGTTTCCGGATGTATTCCCAGAAGAACTTCCAGGCCTTCCACCGGAACCGGAAATTGACTTTGCTATCAATGTGTCACCGGATACCAAACCTACATCTATTCCTCCTTATAGAATGGCTCCTGCAGAGTTGAAAGAGCTAAAGGCACAACTGAAGGATGTGCTCAAGAAGGGATTTATTAGACCCAGTTCATCGCCATGGGGAGCACCTGCCTTGTTTGTAAGAAAGAAAGATGGGTCGTTGCGAATGTACATTGACTATCGGCAATTGAACAAGGTGACAATAAAGAACAAATATCCACTTCCGAGAATCGATGATTTATTTGATCAAGTGCAGGGTGCTAATTTTCTAAGATCGATCTAAGGTCCAGATATCATCAAGTGAGAGTTAGAGAAGAAGATATTCTGAAGACGGCTTTTAGAACCAGATATGGTCATTATGAATTTGGGGTGATGTCATTTGGCTTAACTAACGCTCTAACAGTGTTTATGAACTTGATGAATAATGTGTTCTGGCCCTTCTTAGATCTATTTGTGATCGTGTTTATCGATGACATTTTGGTATATTCTCGGTCAGAAGCGGAGCATGCAGATCATTTGTGTATTGTCCTTAGGATTCTTCGAGCTCGTGAACTATATGCCAAATTTTTAAAATGTGAGTTCTGGTTGAATTTTGTAGCTTTTCTGGGTCATATAATTTCAGCTGATGGTGTCCGAGTAGATACATAGAAAATTGATGTTGTGAAGACTTGGCCAAAACCTACAACCCCACAGAGGTTCGAAGCTTTTTGCGATTAGCAGGCTATTACAGGAGATTTTTGGAAGAATAACAATAGAGAAGAGATGATTGGGAAAGCAGAAGAGGATATGAGGACCAAATATCCGCATTTATTTTCACCCTCTGAAGAGGTTCAAGATGAGACACCATTGTCGCCAGGTACGTAAAGTTTTCTTTTATTGTTTTTGGGTCGTGTGTGGCCATGTTTCTTGCTGTTGATGTTGTAGCCCCGTGCGGTGATGTTATTTTGGGTTACTATGATAGGATGGTAGTGCCATATTACAAGGGAAACTCTGGCAAAATTTCTATAGAATTCCCGAGAACTTAACATTCGAGGACGAATGTTCTTAAGGGGGGGGGGGGGGGGGGGAGTGTTACACCTCGAAAATTTCATGTCGTTGTACCATAAATAGACTAACGTGAGTTTAAGGTGAATATGAAGCTCTTATGACTATAAGAAGGGTATTTGGTAACCTTAAAGTGCGTACGATAAGATTCAGAAGTCATGTGAATTGGTGAAACTAAGTTTGTCAAGGGCAAGTGAGGTATAAGCGGTGTTTAGGGAAGGTTTCTTTAGATGGTTATGGAAGTGTTATACAAGTGCCAAGAAAGTTCCGTAAGGATTGGAGATCAAACGAAACGACAAGAACAACTTTCGAAAAATGGAGTTATACGAACACTTATACGGTCCGTATAAGGGTCTGTATAACCTGTCCAGAGAAACTTAGTTTTTGGTAGTATTATACGGTAACTTATACGGACAGTATAAAGTTATACGGATCTTATAAGTGTCCGTATAACTCAATCGGGACAGCTTTTTCTCCAAGTATAAATATGTGACCCAAGTTCTAATTTCTCACTTTTCACATTCTCCACCACTCTTGAACTCTCTAGAATATTCCACACACCATACTAACACAAACCCAAGGGAAATTAAAGTTCAAACACCAATAATCAAGGAAAATCAAGTGAAGGAATGCTCTCTAGGGTTGCTAGAAGCCAAGAATCTCTTTGGTGTTGAAGTTGGGGTTTTCTCCAAGTGAAGTACTTTTATCCAAAGTCCATTCCTGCATCATCAAAGGTGAGTTTTGTATCCATTTCATGTTATTAAGAGTATTGAGTGGTTGAATGACTTGGATTGAGGAAGAAAGTAGAATGGGAAGCTCAAATGTAGAAATAGTGGTATTCTTGAATAGTAGCTTGACATGAATCATGATTCTTGATATGCCATGAGTAAAATCTTGTTGTGAATGACACAACTGAGGTTAAAGAAGTATTATATGGGAATGAATAGAGTGTTATGTTATAGCTATGGTTATGGATGACCTTGGAAGAGCAATATGAGAATTGAGTCATGTTTAACTTGAAGTAGTTTATTGATTATAACATTATGGGTGTTGTTATTGATGTTTGGGGAGTTGTTTAGTATATGGAGTAAGTTGTTGAAGCAAAGGAGATGCTGGCCAATTTTTGTTAGCTCTTAGTTGTGCTAGTTGAGGCCTAAAGTATGCTTCCGGTTATCTAACTTTAGTGCGAATTCTTTTGAATGTAGAATCATGAGCTTGGAAGGGAAACTTTTAATTGATAGAGTTAAGGAGTCGTAAAGGTATGTAAGGCCAGTCCCCTTCTTTCAAAAGCATGACTTCTATATTATGATTTCCTTTCTATATTTCCATGACCTTCTTACATCCCAAAATATGAAAGTTAAAGATTCTTAAGAGTTTCTTATGAGATAGAGATGAGGTATGTTCTGTGATAATGATGATGATAAAGATTCTATCATGAGCTTGATAATCCTCTCTTTATGATTTCATTGACGTTATTTCTTGTTGTTGTCTCACCTCATGATACTAGTTTTTTCAAGGTGAGACATGATGATCATGACTATTCCATAACCTAATCGGAGGTTACCGACCTTACGTCACTCTGATAGAGTTGTAGCTTTTCTTGGGCTCTCATGCATGCATCATGTTATGTATATGTATGATTACACCGCGCCTATACGGCTGGGTAGTCACCACTACGACTAGCGTAGTGGGCAGCTATGATGATGATTACACCATGTCTATATGGCATGGGTAGACACCACTAGTTGACGACTTGAGATGTTTACCCCCAACACAGGAGGCCCGGACGCGGGCTAATGATTATCACACCGCACCTATATGTTCGGGCAGTTTATACATGTATAAATGATATGATGTTGTTTGTTATATAAGTTCGCATGCATAACTTCGCCTTAAGAAGCGATCAGTACAGGTTATCTCTTTACCTTATGTTCTCGTATTTCTTATCAAGTTATTATATATGTCTGACATACTCAGTACATTATTTTTACTGACGTTCTTTTCTTTTATGGACGTTGTGTTCATGCCCAGAGGTAGACAGGGAGACGACCCAGATTCTTAGGAGCCATATCAGCTTACACAGGAGCACTCCCCTACTCTGGATGTGCAGCTTTTGATATATTCTTTTGTATAACTATTTGGGTATAGCGGGATCCTATCCCGTCCTTATGTCTCAGTATTCCAGTAGAGGCTCGTAGATACATATGTGTGGGTAATAGATATCTCATGATCACTTTAGTGTATATTTTGTATATCATTTTTGTATCCTCATGGGCTTATATGTCTATCTATGTCTTGGGAGATATTTTATGATTAGTTCATAGTAAGTATTATCTCGGGGATTATGTGTGTACAGGGTTCGAGCAGGGTAGTTAGCATGATAAGCGGTGCTCGGTAGTCAGCTACGGGTACCCCTTATGGCCCCCTAGTCGGGTCGTGACAAAAGTGGTATTAGAGCAGTTCCGTCCTAGGGTGTGTCTACGAGTCGTGTATAGTAGAGTCTTGTTTATGGGTGTGAAGTGCGCCACAGTTATGAACAAGAGGCTGCAGGATATTGATGAATAATGACCATCTTTCTTATTCATAGATCGTGCGATAGAGAATGATATAAGATTTTCCCATTTCTCTAATTGTGCGTTATGATTTCAGCGATGCCGATAAAGAGGAAAGCAACAGCCACCCAGAAGGGCAAGGCTACAACAGAAAGGCGGATTGAAAGGGAGCCACCAATGAATATAGAAGAAGGTGAATCCCATAATAATGCTCCATCACGTACTTCTCACACTCCTCCTATTTTAGAGGAGTAAGAAGGGGTCTGTACCCTAGTTCTAGTGCCTCCAGTCCCTCTACCGGGTGTTTCGGGTCAGCAGATGACAAAGGCTATTCAGTTGTTGACACAACTAGTTGCCTAGAATCCAAAATTGAGTGAATTGTTGATTATTCCAGCTTGCTATTGATGGGAATTAATCACCTAAAGGTTTAATTTCATTTTGGGACCTTTAGATTCCTAATTTCACCCTTCTAGTTCATAAAACCTATTCCATAGGTTGGGGATTTGGTCCTTGAATAGAAGTAGGGATTTTTTTTTTATGATTTTTCTTGATTCTAATTCCATGATTCGAATATGCTTAGACTTTCTTGATCTTGAGGCTCAAAGGAAAGGAAAGGCTAAGGTGTGCTTTTTGGTGATATTGTTGTTCGCCCTTCCGGGCAAGTTACGGTTTACCCCATGGTGAGACTTCGTTTAACGAAGCATATATTTAGACGATATTGTCGGAGAATTCATGCAAACATTCGAGTATGAAGTTGGGTTGGATTTTGTCTTAGGTTGGGCCCTGTTATGCGATTGGGGCTAGCCACCCCATTCTGTTGTGACTTCATTTGTTCTATTGTTGTTGGCTAGATGCCACGTGGTGATAGTAGATATTGGAGACTATTGTTATATCTTGATCATGATATTGTATTATCTTACTTGTTGACATTTGATACACAGATAGTGTTCTACTTTGGATTTTTGTGTAGCCGTTTCATGATATTATTGGTGTACCCATACAAGGTACTTGTGTTATTGATCTGATTATTGATATTGAACTTATACATTGCACACATTCTCATCTTTCATGATATACTATTGATACACTGATTATACCTGAGGAAACACTGTGATGAGCTGGGCTCAGTTGGATGAGAGTGACATGAGGACCGATATCCGATGATTGCCCTTGAATCGAGGTTGTGCACAACTATTGCCGGGATCGTGTGGTAGTGGTATCCGAGGTTGTTGCCGGAGTCGTGAGATATATAGACTTCGCGGATCCCTCATGGGTTGTGCTAAAGAGATATGATGTCCATCATTGGAGTACATGTGTACACATTATTGCATTGCATTCACTATGTACATAGCATTGCATTGCATTCACACTTCATACATTATTGCATTGCATTGCACCATGGCTTCGATTGTGATATTCTTGTGATGTATTTGTGATATACGGATTCAGATAGTGAGTATTTGAGAATTGACACATTTTGGTTTAGATGCTAAACATAGGTGATGACGTGTACTTGAATTCAGGCTTGTGTTTGACTTATACTTTGTTGATTTACATACTTATCTTACTTTATTAACTTGATATCTGTTAGCTAAACTTAGTCAGCCTATGATACCTCCCAGTTGTTGTTGTTTGTACTGACCTGCACTAGCTGCATTCTTTTATGAATACAGAGCTCCAGGTAGAATCAACCTCTGATTCTCGTGACTGATTGCAGTGCTAGAGCTGCTGCTGAGAGTCTTACAAGGTGAGCACGAGGACGTCCGCTGCCTTGGAGATTCTTCCTTTATCTATGTCTTATTTCATACTTCGAGACATTCAGACCTTTGATGTATTTTGTTACTTTCAAACTTGTAGTACCTTGTTAGAGGCTCTTGTATGGCTAATGGGCGCTTAGAATCGGTACATATTAGTGTAACAATTACTAAATAATCGTGTTAACTCCCAACTACTAAATCTTCAGTTCTCAAAGAAGTTAAAATAGCTTTCTCACTACTCTTCAGTCACAAAGAAGTTGAAATAACATTTACTCACAAAATCATTGTGAAGGAATTCGACAATGCATGACATTCCTCATTCAAAAAAATTTGAATAGTTTTTATTTTATGTAGAATTATTATTGCAAACTTTGCTTTCACAAGATTAATACTATTTTAAAACACTATGTACCACAAAATTTGACATCCACGTGTAAAGTACGTGTCAAGAAACTAGTTAAATAAAAAGCGTGAAATGTATCTACAAGCATTTACAACAAATTCCTTAACTATAGTCTATTCACTTTCTAGGAATTACTTTCATTTCCCTGTAATTATTTCTAGCGATCTGTTCGGTTATTATAGCATTTTTGGCCCATTTACCCCCGTGACCCTTCCCCAAGCCCTATGAGAACGATTTTGACACCCGAGGATGGGTGGTACTGTTGCCGAAGATGATCGGGCCAGGTTTATGATGGCTTGTTTGAATTAGAGCTTTAAAGTGAAAAATGTTTGACAATAGTTGACTTTTGGGTAAACATACCTTTTTTCGGAAATCAATCGATTTCGAGAGGTTCGGATGGTTGATTATGACTTGGTAGGATGTTCGGTTCGGTTCCCAAAACACTTGGGAGCGTTTCGGCTTATTGGTTGGAAAGGTAGTATTTGGCCATAGGATGTTCACCCGGTCAAATAGACCTCTGTTGGGAATTCCGAGACCACGAGTGAATCTGTAGCGTGTTTATATTGCATGAATGCATGTCTGGTTTGTATCTAAGAGGTCTCGGGTGATTGTCAGATTTCGGGTTTGAGATAGTGAAAACTATGATTATTCTGGTGTCTGGTGTCCATTGTAGCGGTACGAGATCCGCCATAGCAGACCCGCTACAGCGAGGTCTTGGTCCGCTATAGTGGGATGGTGATGTTTTAGAGGGATCGCCACAGTGTACGGTGATCCCCTGTGGCGGATGTGCGATAGCGAGTACATCCCATTTGTATTTGGCCCATTATTAAGGTCCTTTGATTCCTATTGAGCCTGACAGGATTAGGCGCTTTATTGGTGGGCTCTTTGGTTCTCTTCAGATTCATTACCTTCAGATGGGGGCTATGGAGGGCTGCCTTCCAGTCCATCGTTGAGCATGCGGTTTTAGTCGAAGCCACTAAGGCCCGGGCATTTGGAGGGGGTAGTGAGAAGAGGCAGCGACAAATTAAGGGTTATGATAGTTCTAGCTCGATGGGTATCGGTCAGTCTTCTAGGCCGAATCAGTCATATTCTGGCCACCCTGTACATTCATCTTTGGAGGCTTCCTCCATTGAGCCACCCAAGTAGAGAGCTCGTAAGAGCATATTTTCTCAACCAGTCGAGAGGGTTGTTCCAACCGGGTCCTCAACTTCAGCCTATCAATCTTCACCCTCTAAGGGATTCTTCGTATATGGAGAGCTTGTTCATATTTCTAGGATGTATCCTCGATCTAGGCAGGATCATAAGTCCTATAGGACTCAGGCATCGTCAGATAGTCAGGGTGGTGCTCAGTCAGGCCGAAGTGGTTCTCAGTTTTCTAGAGGTAGATCCCAGGATGGTAGAGGTGGGTCCAAGAGTTTGAGACGTGGACCTCAGTCTGGACGTGGTGGGGACCAATTTTACTCATTCCCAGGTAAACCCGAGATAGAGGCCTCAGATACTGTTATTTCAGGTACTGTTTCTCTCCGACATAGAGTAGCATCTGTATTATTTGATCCAGGATCAACTTATCCATATTTTTCTATATATCATGTCATTGATTGGGATTTGCGTTGTCACAGCATAGCTATATCTATTCATGTGTCTACTCCGGTTAGAGATTCTGTTATCGTTGATCGAGTTTATCGGTCGTGTTTGGTTACTTTTATAAGGTATGACACTTGGGTAGATTTGATGATTCTTCTTATGGTGGACTTTGATATTATCTTGGGTATGACCTGGCTTTCTCCTTATCATGCGATCTTGGGTTGCCATGCCAAGACAGTTACTTTAGCCATGCCGGGCTTCCCTAGACTTGAGTGGAGGGGTACTCTTAGCCCCGCTCCAAAGAAGATCATTTCCTTCCTTCAGGCAAAGCAATTAGTCAACAAAGGGTGTTTAGATTATCTGGCTCATGTCGGTGACACTTCTATATTGACCTGGATTTGGGCACTCGCCCTATTTCTATTCCGCCATATCGGATGGCACCAGCCGAGTTGAGAGAGCTTAAGGAGCAATTGCATGATTTATTAAGCAAAGGGTTCATTAGAACGAGTGTCTCCCCTTGGGGTGCTCCTGTGTTATTTGTGAAGAAGAAAGATGGATCCATGAGGATGTGTATTGATTATCGACAGCTGAACAACGTTACTATTCAGAACAAATGTCTTATGCCTCGTGCTGATGATTTATTTGACCAGCTTCAGGGTGCTTCAGTGTTTTCGAAGATCGACTTGCGTTCAAGCTATCACCAGTTGAGGATTGGGGCTGAGGATATTCCGAAGATAGCCTTTCGGACGAGATATGAACATTATCAGTTTTTGGTGATATAATTTGGGCTTACCAGTGCCCCGGCTGCATTCATGACTTAGATGAATGACTTCTTTAGGACATTTCTTGACTCCTTCATAATTGTGTTTACTGATAATATCTTAGTGTATTCCAAGAGTAGAGATGCGCATGAGAGCCATCTTTGCATTGTACTTGGTTTGTTGAAGAAGAATAGCTTGTATGCTAAGTTTCCAAAGTGCGAGTTTTGGTTGGAGTCTGTGGCGTTCTTTGGCCATATTGTGTCTAAGGATGGGATTATGGTTGATCCACAGAAGATTGAGACAGTGAGGGTTTGGCCGAGATCTGTAGTTTTGTGGGTTTGGCCAGCTACTACAGTCGATTTGTGAAGGGTTTTGCTTCTGTTGCTTCATCTTTGACCAGATTGAGTCAGAAAGATGTTCCTTTCCAGTGGTCCGATGATTGTGAGAAGCAGCTCAAGACTCTTTTGACTTCAGCCTCGATTCTAGCATTACTTGCGGAGGGAAAGGATTTTGCGATCTATTGTAATGCATCCCGTATGGGTTTGTGTGCTGTGTTGATGTGGGAGGGTAGAGTCATAGCCTATGCTTCCCGTCAGTTGAAGATCTATGAGAACAATTACCCTACCCATGATTTTAAGTTGTTGGCCACGGTCTTTGCTTTGAAGATTTGGAGGCATTACTTGTACAGTGTCCATTGTGAGGTTTTCGCTGATCACCATAGCCTTCAGCATGTGTTTACCCAGAGAGATCTTAATTCCAAGCAGCGCCGATGGATGGAGCTCCTGAGGGACTATGACATCTCTATTCTTTATCATCCCGGGAAATCCAATATTGTGACTGATGCCTTGAGTTGCGAGGCAATGAGTATGGGGAGTTTAGCTTTCTTGATTATTTGAGAGCGTCCTTTGGCCATGGAGGTTCAGACTCTAGCAAACAGTTTCGAGATAAGGTTCCGAGGGGTGAGGCCAAGGAGGCCATGATTGATTCTTAGGGTACTTTGAGGATTAAGGGGAGCGTGTGCATTCCTCGTGTTGGTGATTTGATTCAGTTGATCTTGACTGAGGCCCATAGCTCTATTGGTAGCGTCGGATGAAGAGGGATATAGCCGATTTCCTGGCTAAGTGTGGTAATTTCCAACAAGTTAAGTATGAGCACCAACGACCCGGTGGTGTACTTCAGAGGATGCCCATTCCCGAGTGGAAGTGGGAGAGGATTGCCATGGACTTTGTTGTGGGTCTCCCAAAGACGCCGGGCAAGTTTGATTCTATTTGGGTGATAGTTGATCGGTTGACTAAGTCCACTCATTTCATTCCAGTTCAGATTTCCTATACCGCGGAGACATTTACCAGGTTGTACATTCGTGATATTCTGAGATTGCATAGGGTTTCTATTTCTATCATATCTGATCGGGGTACTATCTTCACTTCCCATTTCTAGAAGGCTTTTCATGAGGAGTTGGGTACCCGATTGGATCTTAGTACAGCTTTCCACCCCCGGACTGATGGGCAGTCCGAACGGACCATTCAGGTGCTCGAGGATATGTTGAGAGCTTGCATTATTGATTTTGGTGGTCATTGGGATCAGCACTTGCCGTTGGCTGAGTTTGCAAACAACAACAGTTATCACTCGAGTATCGACATGGCGCCTTTTGAGTCTTTTTATGGTAGGAGATGTAGGTCTCCGGTTGGCTGGTTTGATGCATTTGAGGTTCGACCATGGGGTACGGATCTACTGAGAGGATCTTTTGAGAGAGTGAGGGTTATTCAGGACAAGCTTTGGGCAGCTCAGAGTCGACAGAAGATGTATGCAGACCAAAAGGTCCGAGATCTAGAGTTTGTCATTGGTGACCAGGTTCTATTGAAGATTTCACACATCCAGGGTGTTATTAGGTTAGGGAAGAGGGGCAAGTTGAGTCTGAGGTATATTGGGCCATTTGAGATTCTTGGCCATGTGGGCGATATAGCTTATGAGTTGGCCTTACCGCCTGGCTTGCGGGGAGTTCATCCGGTTTTACATGTTTCTATACAGAAGAAATACCATGCCGACGGTACTTACATTGTTAGTTAGGATTCGATATTGCTTGATGAGAATTTGACCTATGAGGAGGAGCCTATTGTGATTTTAGATAAGCAGGTTTGAAAGTTGAAGTCCAGGGAGATTGCTTCTGTGAAGTTGCAATGGAAGCATCATCCTGTTGAAGAGGCTACATAGGAGACTGAGTCCGATATGCATTGTCGATACCCTCAGTTGTTCGTTGATTTAGGTACTTCTCTGTTCTTTTCCCTTCTTCGCGGGAGGACGAGCGAGGGTTTAATTGGTATCTGATGTAACAGGCCGCTTGGTCGTTATAATATTTTTGAAACCCGAGTGGATTGTTGACACGCTCCTCGAGGTGTTCAGATTTGATTCAGGGAACTTTTTGTGAAATTTAGGATTTAAACGAAAAAGAGATGACTCAAAGTTGACTTTTGGGTAAACGGACCTTTTTCAGAAATTCATCGATTTGAGATGTCCGGATGGTCATTTAGAACTTGTGTGCATATCTGGTTCAATTCCCAATGCACTCGGGTTCATTTTGGGACTTGGCTTAGGATGTTGGAATTGAGGTATAGGGGGTTGACTCGGTCAATGAAACCTCCGTTAGGAATTCTGAGGCCACGAGTACGTTCGTTGTGTGTTTTAATGTGGGTCTGTGTATGTGGTTTGTGAGCAGATGGCCTCAGGTATTAGTTGACATTTTGGATTGAGATTTTAATTATTTTGGGGGGATTTCTGGTGCTAGTGTCCGCTTTGGCGGCACCTTACCGCCCCACTGGTATCGCCGTAGCGGTAGGATGGGCCGCCGCGGCGGCCAGGTGTATTTGAGGCCCGACTGTCATGGCGTCCTAAGAGACCGTCGAGGCGGGACCGCTGCAGCGGTGGAGCGGTCCAGCTGCCACCGAAACGGTATTGAGCCTGGTAATTTCATTAATTATTTATTAAAAGCCCTTAGTGCCTCATTTATTACCATTCCGAAATATCAGCTTTTGGGAGAAAATCTAGGATATCCTTGGAGAAGACTTTTGGTGGTAAGTTCTTCTAATCCCTTTACTATTCCATTATCTCTAGTCATCTCAGAATCCATTTATCTTTATAGTTCATTAAGTGATTGAAGATTAAAAATGGATTTAATGAGTCATTCTTGTAGGCTTCTAAATCATGATTTGTTGGTTGGGTTAGGTTCTTTAAGGATCGAATTGATGATTAGAATCCTTTATTTCATAATTTCTTCCTAATGAGAGGCTAATTTATGAAATTAGAAGTTACGGTTTATACCAAAATTTGGGGTTTTGCCTAGAATCCGAAGTTGAGTGAATTGTTGATTATTCTAGCTTGCTATTGTTGGGAATTGATCACCTAGAGGTTTAATTTCATGTTAGGACCTTTAGATTCCTAATTGCACCCTTCTAGTTCAAAAACCCTATTCCATAGGCTGGGGATTTGGCCCTTGAATAGAAGTAGGGTTTTTCTGATAATTCTTCTTGATTCTAATTTCGTGATTCGAATATGCTTAGACTTTCTTGATCTCGAGGCTCAAAGGAAAGGAAAGTAGGTGTGATTGTTAGTGATATTGTTGTTCAGCCTTCCAGGTAGGTTACGGTTTACCCTATGGTGAGACTTCGTTTAGTGAAGCATATATTTAGACGATATTGTTGGGGAAAGCATTTAAACCTTCGGGCATGAAATTGGGTTGGATATTGTCTTAGGTTGGGCCCTATTGTGTGATTGGGGCTAGCTACCCCGTTGTGTTGTGACTTAATTTGTTCTATTGTTGTTGGCTAGATGCCACGTGGTGATAGTAGATATTGGAGACTATTGTTATATCTTGATCATGATATTGTAGTATCTTACTTGTTGACGTTTGATACACAGATAGTGTTCTACTTTGGCTTTTTGTGTAGCCGTTTCATGATATTATTGGTGTACCCATACAAGGTACTTGTGTTATTGATCTGATTATTGATATTGTACTTATGCATTGCACGCATTCTCATCTTTCATGATATACTATTGATACACTGATTATACTTGAGGAAACACTGTGATGAGCTGGGCTCAGTTGGATGAGAGTGACATGAGGACCGATATCTGATGGTTGCCCCGGAATCGAGGTTCTGCGTAGCGATTACCAAGGTTTTTGCTAGGATGGTGAGGTAGCGGTATCTGAGTTTGTTGTCGGAGCCATGAGATACATGGACTTCGCGGATCCCTCATGGGTCGTGCTACCAAGATGTTATGTCCATCATCGGAGTACATGTGTACACAACATTGCATTCACATTTCAAGACATATTCAGATTTTTGGTGTATTTTGTTACTTTTAGACTTGTAGTACCTTATTAGAGGCTGGTGTATGGTTAGACCAGACTCTGGGTGGATTAATGTATTTTCTTACTTCCGCACATTTCTATATGATTATCGTCAGAATTACGTGATTCTTATCTCTTTCGCTTGTTTATTTGTTTATTTATGACTTGGCAATTGTTTGGGATAAGGGTTCGCCTACCGAGGAGGGACAGGTAGGTGCCGTGCAACTTAGCTAAATTGGATCGTGATAAGTTGGTATCAGAGCCTTAGGTTACCTGGTCTATAATACAAGAGCGTGTCTAGTAAAGTCTCGTGGATCAGTACGATAAGCTCCATACTTATCTACAACAGGCTATAGGACATTTAGGAAATTTCGCTTTCTTTCCTTCATTCATGATACTTTATTCTAATTGGTATATGGAACAATCGATTTGGTATCTGACTCTTATCTTTTCTCTCATAGATGGTGAGGACTCGGGCTACGATAGCTCGACACCAAGTGCCAGAGCCCTCTTGAGAGAGTGTGGGTTATTTAGGCCAAACTTTTGGCTTCTTAGAGTCGATAGAAGATGTATGCAGACCGAAAGGTCCAAGATCTATAGTTTGCTGTTGGTGACCTGGTTCTATTGAAAATTTCACCCATGAAGGGTGTTATGAGGTTTGGGAAGAGGACAAGTTGAGTTCGAGGTATATTGGGCCATTTGAGATTCTTGGCCGTATGGGCGATGTTGCTTATGAGTTGGCCTTGCCGCCAGGCTTGGCGGGAGTTCATCCAATTTTCCATATTTCTTTGTTGAAGAAGTACCATGCCGACGGTACATATTTTGTACGTTGGGGGATTTCTGGTGCTGATGTCTGCTTTGGGGGCACCTTGCCGCCCCAGCGGTACCGCCATAGTGGTGGGATGGGCCGCTGTGGTGGCCAGGTGTATTTGAGGCCTGATTCAAATATGCTTAGACTTTCTTTATCTCGAGGCTCAAAGGAAAGGCTAAGGTGTGATTGTTGGTAATATTGTTGTTCGGCCTTCCAGGTAGGTTAGGGTTTACCCTATGGTGAAACTTCATTTAGCGAAACATATATTTAGACGATATTGTCAGAGAAAGCATGTAAACCTTCGGATATGAAGTTGGGTTGGATATTGTCTTAGGTTGGGCCCTGTTGTGTGATTGGGGCTAGTCTCCCCATTGTGTTGTGACTTGATTTGTTCTATTTTTTTGGCTTGATGCCACGTGGTGATAGTAGAAATTGGAGACTATTGTTGTATCTTGATCATGATATTGTAGTATCTTAGTTGTTGACGTTTGATATGAGGATAGTGTTCTACTATGGATTTTGTTTGTACTGACCTGCACTTGCTGTTTGTACTGGCCTACCTATGATACCTGCCAGCACTTGTTGTTTGTACTGACCTGCACTTATCATATTCTTTTATCAATGCAGAGTTCCAGGTAGGATCGATCTTTGATTCTCGTTGCTGAATGCGGTGTGAGAGCTGTTGATGAGAGTCTTACAGGGTGAGCACGAGGACGTCTGCCTCCTTGGAGATTCTTCCTTTATCTATGTCTTATTTCATATTTCGACATATTCAGACTTTTGATGTATTTTGTTACTTTTAGACTTGTAGTACCTAGTTAGAGGCTTTTGTATGGTTAGACCAGACTCTAGTGGATTTGATGTATTTTCTTACTGTCGCACATTTCTATATGATTATTGTCAGACGTACATGATTCTTATCTATTCCGCTTATTTATTTATTTATTTATTTATTTATGACTTGGAACTTGTTTGGGATAAGGGTTCGCCCACCGAGGTGGGACAGGTAGGTGCCCGCGCAACTTAGCTAAATTGGGCCATGACATGTTCTATCTGGCCACCCTGAAGAAGTGTGAATTTGTGCCACAGGGACCAAGTGCTAGAAGTCAAGGAGGAAAATGCCCTTCTAAAAGCACAATGGTTGAACGAGTGAGAAGCAGAAGAAGAAGAAGAAGAAGAAGAAGAAGAAGAAGAAGAAGAAATTGAGAAGCTACATGCAAAGAGGGATCCGTTGAGAACTCAAGTGGACGCACTCAGAGATGAGATGATAAAGGATCGTCAAGCCCATAGAAGCTGACCTATACTCGCTTAGCCCCTTCAAGTGTCTACACTGTCCAGAAAATCCTTCCTAACCCCCACCCTTTTTGCATAAATTTGAAGTCACCTTTTCGTAAATTTTGGCAGATTTGCATTTTAACTATCATTTGTGTATACTTAATTGATTACTATCTGCACTTATGCTGATCTTTCTATTGGCATAGTGTTGTTTTCCTATGCATTATTGCCAGCTTGCTATCCTCTATCTTACTCATGCTTATGTTGCCCCTGTGGTTATGAGTTAATATATCTGAACTTCTTATTGGCTGTACTTTAATATTTTTGATGATGCCAAAAGGGGGAAGATATTGTGAGGTAACAGTGAATTGAATTGTACATGCGGTGATTAAGGGGGAAGACATGTCGAATAATTGTGCTATGGGAAGATGTGCTGAGCATGGGAGAAGAACTGGAAGATTGATATGTGATGATATTGTGGCGATTTTATCTTCCAGTTAAAAATGGTATTATGTTGCTAACATGTTGCAGGTGCCTTGACAATGATGGTCTGCTTCGGAAGGGAACAAGTGGGAAGCTGGTTCTCAGGGGGAACACCAATCTATGAGTTTGTCATCATCAAACAGGGGGAAATTGATAGTCCCAAGTGCATTCGTGTTTTGATGATTGTCAAATTGTTTTAAACCAGATAGAGACCTGGTATGTACTCTGCTCTCTGTGCACCTTGGATTGTCAACAGAGATAACTGTAAAGCCGAGCCACTTGCTGCACATAAGTACAGCTGTGAGTTGGCCCATGCTTTAGGTCAAAATTGAAGAGTGGTCTCTATCCATCCCATATGCTCCCACTATTTATACAACATGATGGCAACATATTGAATAGACTTGAAAACCCAATCTAAATCGTGCAAAGCTGCCGACACAATTTCTCAAGATCTCTTAAGAACAAAGTCATCTACAAGTTGAAGAACCTGATCAAATACAAGTTTTAGTCAAAGTTCTTTATACTGTTGTGAGTCTTTGTTCGTTTGTGCTTAAATTATAAACCTACTCTTCTGTGTTAAGAAGCTATTTGTAGATGTTTTGAAATGTCTCAAAGTGTACTTGTTGGAAGTGTGTTTCCGCAGGCTTTTGAGTGGTACACTAGGCTAGAGTTAGTCTAGGTGTATTATTGGTCCTAGACTATAGTTGGTCAGGTGGAGGTTCTTGCAATTGAAGTGGAGGTTCTCGCAATCGGACCATTGCAAGTATAGAGGGACTATGGGGTTAGTTCCTAGGTTGCATAAGCGTTATTGTAAGGGTGAGGGATTATAGGAGTTAGTTCCTAGCTTACGATTAAGTTGCTCGTGTAGTGAAGTTGAAATCCTATTGGGGTAGGTCGTGGTTTTTAATCCCTTGAGCAAGGAGTTTTTCAAGGTAAAAATCGTGTCTTCTTTACTTACTGCACTGCATAAGGGAACTGGTACTCAACCAGGTCCCTCATACATTATTTGATGGACGCATAGCCTATAACAGTAAGGTACTTGGAAAGTCGTTTTTTAACAACTTGATGGAAAAATCGAACAAACGTCAGCAAGTGCCATTTTTTTTATGGCCGAATTCACTTTCAAGTCTTTTTTTTTTCAGCAAGTGCCATTTGACAGATTACGCAAATAAATTTGGGCATCTACTAATTTAAGAAGTGATAAATGATGAAACATGGAATTTGAGAGTATAAGTAAAAGTTCCATGACGTAGATCGAGCGCTAAATGGATCCTACGAGGCTCAGAACTAACGGGCCAAGTGTTCTGTCGCTTGAGATGGAAGATCATACCCGTAAAAGAAGAACTTGGAAGATTAGAGAAGGTAAAAGCTCTGGAATTCGAACTTAACACGAGACCAATTATTTGACACTAATTTAGAAGAAAAATAGATTTGATTAACTAAGGAAACAATGATGGGAAAAATAGATTTATATGTGACTATACCTGTATAAAAAAAGGGTGGATTGATAAGAATTAACTTCCAGTGTTGGCAAAAAGAATTTTTTCAAGGCTAGTTCATGGATGCAAAAATTAGGAAATTTTAATGACTAAGACTTCCAATGATTAGAACTTTGTCGAGTAAAACGTCCTACTTAGTAAACATAAGGGGTCATGCTCAAAAAATGGAGGGATAGGCACTAGCAATTTGAGCGAGCCTAAACGGTGCTCTAGAGTTGCTAAATTGCGCTAAGCGCAAAATAATCTAAATTATTATTATTTAAAAACGAAATCATAAAGGCGATGCATTAAAAATAATTAAAAGAAAATGTGTAATTATATATCAAAATAAAGAGAGAAAATTAATTTTTTTCTTCTTAAACAAAGATGATGTTAGTAATATCAAGTAAAAGCATATTGCTAAAAAAATTCAACCATATTGCAAATAAATTCTGGTAATTTCAGTTAGCAAGTAAGAAAGCAAACAACTTACAAAGTTTATAACACAAACATTAATAAAAATAACACGTCCTAATATGCAGGGACCTCTTTATGCCAAAGGTAGGCCTACCGTATATTCGAAAGATGAATGTGTCATTATATGTCATCTCATTGCTCTTTAATTAATTAAAGATCTATATTCCCAAAATGAAATACAAAAATATCTTTAAGCTTTATTACATGCCAGCTACAATATTTCCTAATTTACGTAAGCTAAGTTTAATTCTTCATCACATCCAAGCTTCTTCTTCCATTGATAAGATGTACAAAGGCTATTTTCTATCCACAAAAGATTGGGATCGTCACGGTTAATCTGCATCAAAAAATAGTTAGACAAACCCGCCCTCCTAAGGCTTAATTAGAGGCAAATGATCCACATTTTGGCACAAGCAATCTTCAAATAATGCACACCTAATATCATAAGCGTCACTCGGGGTCGTGAACCCACTTAGACATATGGGTAAGGCTTACTAATGGACTTAATATACCAAGGATATTAAACCTCCTAAGTTTAATTATGCATGCCCTTGGGAAAAAGGAGTTATATTAGCTCTATCTAGGTTTTTCTAAGATTTGGTTGAGTAGACTCAAGGTTCCCGAGTAGACTGCTCGAGTGAGAAGGCTACCCAGTCAAACGAAAAATATGGACACCCCGCGTATATGCCAAGTCTCCTAAAATTTAGAATTTTGAAAGAAATTTGCGGGTGTGCAAAACCCACCTCGCGTGTACGTGTGATAGGGTGAATTTCTGGAAGTGAAGGAAATATGAACGGGATGACAGTAAAAGAAAGCGGTAACATATTATTTCACTAGAAAAATTCACATAAGGAAATAATTAAAGCAATAATTAAAATCACTTGAAAGCACATAAGAGAAACAATAAAAGAAGCAATAAAGAAAAACAACCAAAACATCCAACAAATTAATTATTAACCTAAGTTCATTATGGTTAAGAACCTAATATCCCCAGCAGAGTCGCCAAGTTGTTATACCTCATTTTAACTGGGTCAAAGCGGAATACAACATATTGGTGGTTCCTAAATTATTTAACTTAAGAAGTCACCACCTATTATTTTTAAAGGTGAATTAGGAAACCTATTTTAACTAAGTAAATGCTTAAATAACTCCAAATAATGGTATACTTAACTAATGTGATTCTAGGTAAGAGTTCTACTTATCCTAAAGGGAAGGGATTAAGCATCCTTTAAGATCTGTTAAATACGGTTAACCGGCGAAACTTAGGTTAATTATTATAGCATCAAATGTTTAAGAAAAAGTGTTTTGAGGAAAACAAGTCATAATATTATTATATGAATAACAATAGCCAAACTTGAAGTTCAACTGAAAATCAAAACGTGAAAAAAAAACTTTTACAAATCTTGAGACATTCAGCTGGCCAAAAAGATTTTTTTTTTTTTTTTTTAAAAATGAGCCTTCATGATTTCTAAAAATATTTAACGATTCGAAATATTATCCAATCCAATGATTTTGAAAGAAAAGTTGTTGACTCAAAATATGGGCAAAGTTTTCACCTAAGTTCTTATCCTTTAAATAAAATGTCAGAATTATAAAAAAAAAATGGTAGTTTAAATTCATATGTTCCAAAGCTATGATTTAACATAAAGTTAAATAAAATTTTAGGGAATACACAAGTTAAAAGATGAGCTTCATTTATTCAGTAAAATAGTGCTTCAAACATTTAGCAAAAAGCCAAGTTAATAACTATCCTAACAAGATTATTCATGATTTTAAATCTTTATGAAAATAAGTGCTGCACTCTATATGGTAAAAATAAGTACTTAAGATTTAGAGCGACAATCCTAAATGATAAAAAATATCCATTATAATTCTATGTGAATCATAAGTTCCACACACAATTTCAAACCAGAGACAAATCCACAACGCAAGTATTTGCAATCATAAAAGGGGTGAAATAAAATGAATGAGCAGGAAAGGGGAAAAGGGAAAACAATAAAGACACCATAGGCGGCCCAAAGCGATTTCACTTGTTTCCTTGCTGGTTGGTATGGTTAAAGAATATGGAATGTATTGACTCCATGCACGGGTATGGTAATAGCACCGAGTCTCATTTTGAAACTCCGTTTTGAGAGAGTCCCGATTTATGACTCCATTAGCTCCAAGGTGTACATGTAAAAGAAGGGGAAATAAAGATTAGCTAACAATTCTTACACAAACCATATTTTGCAAAGAACATATAATAATTTAAACACACGTTATTTACCAGTTTGAATATTTTTAGAGTTCAAAATGTGTTCTACAAACCAACTAAAAATGCATATAAAAATCCAAAGATATGCAGTTGTGTGGAGATGAGCTAATATAAGACCAAACCATCATATTCTGACAACGTTTAACTTGAAATGCTAAAGATCCAGGATTAAAATAGTTAATATTATCAATATCTTATAGCAATGACATTCTCAAATAAATCCTTAAAGGGCATAGTTTATATACATGGGAACTTATAAAGCATGATGTTGAATATAAAAGAAAATCAAATAGTCTTCAAACAAAGTAAGAAAATTTATGTATTTTGTTCAAACCTTAAGTTAATTTAAACTCACCGGTAGGATACCCAGTTCATGAATAATGACTACAAATCAGAATTTCTAGACATGAAATATGTAGGCAATTTTTTGAGAGTTATCCCAACAAATGAGATCAACAAAGAGTACATGAACACGATTTCTTATAAGATTTTAACGCATAACATCTTTTTGTGGTGCAGTGAATAGAGGCAGGGGTCGTTCAGATCTACTCCTTACTCCCGAATAGTATCAGAACTTATTTAATGAGTTAAATATGAAGTCTTTGTGATAGCTGGAACTTAACAAAGACAAATAAAGCTAGAAGATTAAGTTTGATAAGAAAGAAGGGCAGTAACATTTCAAGGGTGTGGGGGGTAGCTAAAAACCTTGTCCAATGCTGATGATATAAGGTTGTATTTATAGGAGAAGCTTAGGTTTAGGGCTCGACTTGGGTGGGATTTTGAAATCGAGTCAACGGGCTTGAAATACGAACGTTTGGAGTTTGGCTGAACTCACGATCTTTCATGGGATTTGTTCAGATATTGCCGGAAATATGAGATTCGGTTTGAAATTGGAAGGAGTTGAGGTGTCTTGAAGCATGGAACGGGAAAATCCTCTCTTCGAACACTAACGCACATGTAAGCTGATGTAGAGACAAACCTTACGTGAAATGGGATGGACAAAACCTGTCCATGGCTGAGGAAAGCTGCAACTAGCGTGAAAATGGCCAGAGAAAAGGGAGAGAGAAAGAACGGCTGGTGAGTAGACTAGGGTTGCTAACATTTTGGGGCAGTTTTGGGTATTTTTGGTAATTAATTGGGCTGACCGATTTGGGCCTATTTGGAGTTGTCTAGGCTGTGTTTTGGAATGTTAGGGAGCAGAATTGCTGAAACCTTTTGGGATTTTATTTAGGAATAGATTTTGGGATCAATTTTTGGACTAATAGGCTCTTTTGAAGCTTAATTGGATTGGATTGATATCCTTCTTTACTAACTTAATTTTCTTTGGGCTTCTGAAAAATTATTTTTCGACCACATAAAAATACTAAAAAGCTATGATGAAAATAATAACAATAACAAATAGTAATAACCATAGCTTGATAATAATATTAATATTTATAGCACTTATTGTAAAAAATAGTAGTGACTATAAAGTATTTGTCTTGTTAATAGTTCAGAAGCTCGAGGAAATAAATTGGAAGAAAGGAGGGTCAAAATTGGGTGTCAACATATATATATATATAGACACAAACACACTATATTAAAAGCATGAACTCCAAACCTTAAAAGTTAAATTACATAAATATCCATATCATTTAACTAATACTATATTTAATTAAAAAATTGCCTTCGTAACTAAAATATCTCATTTATTAACAATTTAAAACAAAACGCCAACAAGTAGATGCTAACCAAGAGTTGTCACAGGCCCCCAAACACTTCAAAAGACGTTTGCTACTAACGTTATTCAACGAAGAGTTGTCATCTTTCATTTTTTCTTCTTAAAAATCACATCCCTTAATTAGTTTATTACCATTCCAACAAATTGTTAGATTTTTTGCTCCTCGTTTTTAGTTCATCTCGCTATTTTCCTGGTTAAATCGTCGCTGATATCTTTAATATTTGTACGTTCTATATTTATATAGCAAAAAACCTTTATATCAGTAGAAATTTCTTGCGTTTCAATTCTTATTTTGTTTCTCAAATAACTATTTGATATGGGTTTCTAAATTTGCTTCTGCAATTTGTTATTGAACTGCGATATTTTGTGAAAGTACATTATGTAAATGATATGAAATTAATTTTAATATTTTTTTGGGCTTCAATTTCTCTTTTCTTAATTGTTTTTGGTTTCCTGCTTCAATAATCATTTACAAGGGATAGATTTACTATTTGGTTCTTGGGCGGCTAATCGATTCGAGTATAGTCTTGTGACTTTACCATTTTCATTATTATTATTTTCTTGCGCGTTTACATCGTTTCAAGTAGTCGAATTATCATTGTTTACATATTTTAATAGGAGATGTATCTTGAGCCCCTTAATTTTAAATTGTATACATTTTTTTTACTCTATAAATTAAATGACGTGCAGCTTTTAATTTTTTCATAGTGTTTGACATGTAGGTAACTAGACTCTCCCTATTTTGAATCATAATCTAGTTGATTTTACTACATTCATCATGAAATTGTTAGATTTCTCTGGAGATAAATTATATATATATATATATATATGCTTTGCCTTGAAAATAATCATTCTGTTCTGTGATTTAAAAATCAATAATGATATGTTGTTGCACTTTCTCAAAAACTTTTCATTTTTTTTCCAAGACTATTTATAGAAAACCAATTGAACGAAATAAACATACTCAACAAACATAACAAAAATACCATGCATATCCAAACTTCCAATCTATAAAAAATATTGTGTTTGTACCAAAATATATTGACCAGATAAATTCACATTTTAATGCTTTTGTAATACATCTTCAATGAATATTCAAAGTGATGCTACATTTCACATGCTTTGATAATCATTATAAGTTTGCGTTTGTTTAGAACGAACATTCATTATAACTTTTCAGGTAATTGTCAATGCAGATTTAGATAAGCAATATGTGTAGTGTGAGCTTTAAAGGTTGAGATGTGTTTTTGCTTATAACTTTCTATTATGGATTTATGAGATTTTTTTTATTAATGGTAAGAATTGGAAAAATAATTAGTAATTAGAAGAGGAGAGAGATCATACAAAAAATCCAAGGCATGAAGGTGTTTCCAGGACTATAAAATTAGTGGACTTAGAGGTAATATCATTTTAATTTTGTATTACATTCTTTCCTCATTTATATAACTCAAGTATTGGCTAACGATTTGATATAGGGCAAAAATCTAAGTTACGCTTTTCAATAATCATGTCAAAAAGTGGTCTTAGAATCGGTACATATTAGTGTAATAATTACTAAATAATCGTGTTAACTCCCAACTACTAATCTTCAGTTCTCAAAGAAGTTAAAATAGTTTTCTCATTACTCTTCAGTCACAAAGAAGTTGAAATAACATTTACTCACAAAATCATTGTGAAGGAATCCGACAATGCATGACATTCCGCATTCAAAAAACTTCGAATAGTTTTTCTTTTATGTAGAATTATTTATTGCAAGCTTTGCTTTCACAAGATTAGTACTATTTTAAAACACTATGTACCACAAAATTCGACATCCACATGCAAAGCACGTGTCAAGAAACTAGTTAAATAAAAAGCGTGAAATGTATCTACAAGCATTTACAACAAGGTCATTAACTATAGTCTATTAACTTTCTAGGAAGTACTTTCATTTCCCAGTAATTATTTGTAACAATCTCATCGGTTGTTATAGCGTTTTGGCTCATTTACCCCTGTGACCCTTCCTCGAGCCCTATGAGAACGATTTTGACCCCCGAGGATGGGTGGTACGGTTCCCGGAGATGATCGGACAGGGTTTATGATGACTTGTTTGAATTAGAGCTTTAAAGTGAAAAATGTTTGACGAATAGTTGACTTTTGGGTAAACAGACGTTTTTCGAAAATTGATCGATTCTGAGAGGTCCATATAGTTGATTATGACTTGGTAGGATGTTCAGTTCGGTTTCCTAGGCACTTGGAAGCGTTCCGGCTTATTGGTTGGAAAGGTAGTATTTGTCCATAGGATGTTCACCCGGTCAAATACACCTCCATTGAGAATTCCGAGACCACGAGTGAATCCGTAGCGTGTTTATATTGTGTGAATGCATCTCTAGTTTGTATCTAAGAGGTCTCGGGTGATTGTCGGATTTCGGGTTTGAGATAGTGAAAACCAGGATTATTCTGGTGTCTAGTGTACGCTGAAGCGGCACCAGATCCGCCATAGCGGACCCGCTACAGCAAGCTTTTGGTCCGCTATAGTGGGGTGGTGATGTTTGAGAGGGATCGCCACAGCAGACAGTGATCTGCTGTGGCGGATGCGCGATAGTGAGTGTGGGCCGCTGTGGCGGGCCTGTAGTAGTGGACATCCTATTTGTATCTGGCCCATTATTCAGCTCATTTGATTCCTACTGAGCCTGACAGGATTAGGCTCTTTATTGGTGGGCTCGTTGATATTCTTCAGATTCCTTGCCTTCAGATGAAGGCTATGGGGGGCTTCCTTCCCGTCCATCGTTGAGCATGCTTCCTTAGTTGAGGCCGCTAAGGCCCGTGTATTTGGAGGAGGTAGTGAGAAGAGGCAGCGACAAATTGAGAGTTATGGTGGTTCTAGCTCGAGGGGTGCCGATCAGTCTTCTAGGCCGTATCAGCCATATTCTGGCCACCCTATACAGTCAGCTTTGTAGGCTTCCTCCAGTGAGCCACCCAGGCACAGATCTCCTGAGAGCTCGTTTTCTCGACCAGTCGATAGGGTTGTTCCAGCCGGGTCCTCAACTTCAGCCTATCAGTCTCCGTCTTCTAAGGGCTGCTTTGTATGTGGAGAGCTTGGTCATATTGCTAGAAGATGTCCCCGATCCAGGCAGGATCATCAGTCCCAGAGGACTCCGACATTGTCAGGTAGTCGAGGAGGTGGTTCTTAGAGGGGTGGTGCTCAGTCAAGCCGCGGTAGTTCTCAGGTTTCTAGAGGTGGGTCCCAGAGTTCGAGAGTGGTAGAGGTGGGTCCCAGAGTTCGAGAGGTGGATCTCAGTCTGGACATGGTGGGGCCCAGTGTTACTCATTCCCAGGTAGACTCGAGCCAGAGGACTTAGATGCTGTTATTTCAGGTATCGTTTCTCTCTGACATAGAGCAGAATATGTATTATTTGATCCTGGATCCACTTATTCGTATTTGTCAGCACATCACGCCGTTGATTGGGATTTGGGTTGTGATATCATAGCTATATCTGTTCATGCGTCTACTCCGGTTAGAGATTCTGTTGTCGTTGATATAGTTTATCGGTCGTGTTTGATTACTTTTATGGGGTATGACACTTGGGTAGATTTGATGATTCTTGTTATAGTGGACTTTGATATTATCTTGGGTATGACCTGGCTTTCTCCATATCATGGGATCTTGGACTGCTATGCCAAGACAGTCACTTTAGTCATGTCGGGCATTCCTAGACTTGAGTGGAGGGGTACTCCTTAGCCCACTTCAAAGAAGATCATTTCCTTCCTTCAGGCAAAGAAATTGGTCAACAAGGGGTGTTTTGCTTATCTAGCTCATGTCTGTGACACTACTATTGCATCTCCACCCCTTGAGTCCATTTCTATTGTTAGCGAGTTCGCAGAGGTATTCCTGTTGGATCTGCCGTGTATGCCACCCGATTGCGATATTGACTTCTGTATTGACCTGGATCCACGCACTTACCCCATTTCTATTCCGCCACATTGGATAGCATCTGCCGAATTGAGAGAGCTTAAGGAGCAGTTGCAGGATTTATTTAGCAAAGGGTGCATTAAACCGAGTATCTCCCCTTGGGGTGCTCCTGTGCTGTTTGTGAAGAAGAAAGACGGATCTGTGAGGGTGTGTATTAATTATCGCTAGCTGAACATGGTTACTATTTAGAACTTGTGTCCTATGCCTCGTGTTGATGATTTATTTGACCAGCTTTAGGGTGCTTCACTATTTTCGAAGATCGACTTGCATTCAGGCTATCACCAGTAGAGGATCAGGGCTGAGAATATTTCGAAGACAGCCTTTCGGATGAGATATAGACATTATGAGTTTCTGGTGATGTCATTTGGGCTTACCAATGCCGCGACTGCATTCATGACTTTGATGAATGACATCTTTAGGCCATTCCTTGATTCCATCGTGATTATGTTTATTGATGATATCTTGGTGTATTCCAAGAGTAGAGAGGGGCATGAGAGCCATCTTCGCATTGTACTTGGGTTGTTGAAGAAGAATATCTTGTATGCTAAGTTTTCAAAGTGCGAGTTTTGGTTGGAGTCTTTGGCGTTTTTTGGCCATGTTGTGTCTAAGGATGGGATTATAGTTAATCCACAGAAGATTGAGGCAGTAAGGGTTTGGCCGATATCTGTAGTTTTATGGGTTTGGCCAGCTACTACCGTTGATTTGTGAAGGGTTTTGCTTCGATTGCTTCATCTTTGACCAGATTGATTCAGAACGAAGCTTCCTTCCAGTGGTCCGATGATTGTGAGGAGAGCTTTCAAAAGCTCAAGACTCTTTTGACTTCAGTCCCGATTCTAGCATTGCCCGCGGAGGGTAAGGATTTCGCGATTTATTGTGATGCATCCCGTATGGGTTTGGGTGCTGTGTTGATGAAGGAGGGTAGAGTTATAGCCTATGTTTCTCGTCAGTTGAAGATCCATGAGAAGAATTACCCTACCCATGATTTAGAGTTGTTGGTCGTGGTCTTTGCTTTGAAGATTTGGAGGCATTACTTGTACGGTGTCCATTGTGAGGTTTCCATCGATCACCGTATCCTTCAGTATGTGCTTACCAAGAGAGATCTTAATTCTGGGCAGTGCCAATGGATGGAGCTCCTGAAGGACTATGACATTTCTATTCCTTATCATCTCGGGTTAGCCAATGTTGTGATTGATGCCTTGAGTTGCAAGGCAGTGAGTTTGGGGATTTTAGCATCCTTTGATTGTTTCCAAGCATCCGTTGGTCATGGAGGTTCAGACTTTAGCAAATATTTTCGTTCACCTTGATATTTCAGCCCCAGACGGAGTTTTGGCTTTTGTAGAGGCGAGATCATCCTTGTTAGATCAAATCAGGACTCATTAGTTTGAGGATGCTCAGTTGAGCAAGATTCGAGATAGGGTTCTGAGGGGTGAGGCCAAGGAGGCCATGATTGATTCTTAGGGCACTTTGAGGATTAAGGGGCGCATGTGCGTTCCTCGTGTTGGTGATTTGATTTAGTTGATCTTGACTGAGTTCCATAGGTCTCGATAATCTATTCATCCGGGGGAGACTAAGATGTATCGTGATTTGAGGTAGCACTATTAGTAGCGTCGGATGAAGAGGGATATAGCCGATTTCCTGGCTAAGTGTGGTAATTATCAGCAAGTTAAGTATGAGCACCAGCAACCCGGTGGTGTACTTCAAAAGATGCCCATTCCCGAGTGGAATTGGGAGAGGATTGCTATAGACTTTGCTATGGGTCTCCCACCCTGGGTAAGTTTGATTCTATTTGGGTGATAGTTGATCAGTTGACTAACTCCACTCATTTCATTTCAGTTCAGATGTCCTATAGCGCGGAGAAGTTAGCCAAGTTATACATTCGTGATATTATGAGATTGCATGGGGTTGCTAATTCTATCGTATCTGATCGTGGTAATATCTTCACTTCCCATTTCTGGAAGGCTTTTCATGAGGAGTTGGGTACCCGATTGGATCTTAGTACAACTTTCCACCACCAGATGGGCATTGGGATCAGCACTTGCCGTTGGACTATTCAGGTGCTCGAGGATATATTGAGAGCTTGCGTTATTGATTTTGGTGGTCATTGGGATCAGCACTTGCCGTTGGCAGAGTTTGCATACAACAACAGTTATCACTCGAGTATTTGCATAGCGCATTTTGAGGCTTTGTATGGTAGGAGATATAGGTCTCCGGTTGGCTGGTTCCATGCATTTGAGGTTCGACCTTGGGGTACGGATCTACTGATAGAGTCTTTTGAGAGAGTAAGGGTTATTCAGAACAAGCTTTTGGCAGCTCAGAGTCGACAGAAGATGTATGCGGATCGGAAGGTTCGAGATCTAGAGTTTGTCATTGTTGACCAAGTTCTTTTGAACATTTCACCCATGAAGGGTGTTATGGGGTTAGGGAAGAGGGGAAAGTTGAGTCGGAGGTATATTGGGCCATTTGAGATTCTTGGTCGTGTAGGCGATATAGCTTATGAGTTGGCCTTGTTGCCTGGCTTGTCGGGAGTTCATCCAGTTTTACATGTTTCTATGCTGAAAAAGTACCACGCCGACGGTACTTACATTATTCGCTGGGATTCGATATTGCTTGATGAGAATTTCACCTATGAGGAGGAGCCTATTGTGATTTTGGATAGGCAGGTTCCAAAGTTGAGGTCCAAGGAGATTGCTTCTGTGAAAGTGTAATGGAAGCATCGTCCTGTTAAGGAGGCTACATAGAAGACTGAGTCCGATATGCGTAGCCGATACCCTCAGTTGTTCGCAGATTCACGTACTTCTCCCTTCTTCGCTCGAGGACAATCGAAGGTTTAATTGGTATTTGATGTAATGGCCCGCTTGGTCATTATAGTCTTTTCGGCACTTTTTGACCCGAGTGGACCTTTGACACGCTCCTCGAGGTTTTTAGATTTGATTCTTGGAAACCTTTTGTGAAATTTAGGCTTTAAGCGAAAAAGAGTTGACTCAAAGTTGACTTTTGGGTAAACGGATCTTTTCCAGAAATTCGTCGATTTTGAGAGGTCCGGATGGTCATTTAGAACTTGTGTGCATATCTTGTTCGGCTCCCAATGCACTCGAGTACATTTTGGGACATGGGTTGGAATGTTGTTATTGAGGTATCGGGGGTTAACTCAGCCAACGAGACCTCTATTGGGAATTCCAAGGCCACAAATACGTTCGTAGCATGTTTTTAAGTGGGACTGTGTATGTGATTTGTGAGTAGATGGCCTCAGGTATTAGTCGGGATTTCGGATTGAGATTGTTATTATTTTTGGGGCATTTCTTGTGCTGGTGCCCGCTTTGGCAGCACCTTACTGCCCTAGCGGTAGGATGGGCCTCTGCGGCGGCCAAGTGTATTTGAGGCCCGACCATCACAACGGTCTAAGCAGCGGTCCCGCTGCCGCCAAAACGGTATTGATCTTGGCTATTTCATTAATTGTGTATTAAAAGCCCTTAGTGCCTCATTTATTACTGTTCCAAAATTTAAGCTTTTGGGAGAAAATCTAGGTTATCCTTGGAGAAGATTCTTGGTGGTAAGTTTTTCTAATCCCTTTACTATTCCATTATCTGTAATCATCTTAGAATCCCTTTATCTTGATTGTTCATTAAGTGATTGAAGATTAAAAGTGGGTTTAATGAGTCATTCTTGTAGGCTTCTAAATAATGATTTGTTGGTTGGGTTAGCTTTTTTAAGCATTTAATTGATGATTAGAATCCTTTATTTAATAACTTCTTCCAAATTAGATGCTAATTTATGGAATTGGAAGTTAGGGTTTTTACCAAAATTTGGGGTTTTTCCTAGAATCCTAAATTGAGTGAAATTATTCTAGCTTGCTATTGATGGGAATTGATCACCTATGTTACACCCCGTATCTTTGAAGAAGCACTTATCAAATTTGAAACATAATTACGTTGAGTTATGGTTAAGTAAAACCACTTTGGAATATAAGGAGCAAGAATTATTAAGTATATTTAATGATTGAAGGATGTATACAAGGTATATAGGAAGGTTTTATAAGGAAATGAGTGGAAGAAATGGAGTAGTACGACTTTGGAGAAAGGATGGGTAAAATTTCGTGTGAAAATTTTGGTCCAACATGAGGGAAGAATATCTCTTAGCATATGAAGGTTTTGACGTGAAACAAAAGCATAAAATGAAGTTTCGTCGAGTCTAGTTTCCAACACAACAAACCGCTCTTCGATAGGACATCGGAGTAGAGAATTATGGACGTTACAGGTTCGGCTGACAAAGTAGAAAAGCATACTACAGTAACTGCTACAGTAACTGACATGCTACAGTACTGCTACAATGACCCGAACCGAATTTGAACCTTATAAAAGGGGAAAAGCCCTTTTTTTCACCAAATATGAGATTGGGAGCTCAGCACCATAAAGGGCAATTTTGTCATAAAATGTTTTTGAGGGTTTGAGTGATTTTCAAGTGGCGAAGTGCTAATCAAGGCCCGGATAACGCATGGTTGTGATTCTAGTATTGTTTTGTGGTTGATTTTAGCGTGGATTCAAGTGGATATAAAAGATATTGCTGTTTTAACAAGAATAAGGTATGAATCTCTTTCTATTTACGTTAATACCAGTTTATTCTCGGAGACAAAGTCGTTAAATAATTGTGTAGTAAGTTGGTTAGTTATGGAAGTTGGAAAACAGCGTATGGCTGTTTTATGGTACATATTGGTGTTGGAAAAGATGTTATTGATGTTGGTATTATTGTTGTTGTTGTTGGTTGCTGAATTGAGATTTCGGGCTAGGCATATAAACAGGGGAGATGCTGCCCGATTTTCGGCAGGATATAAAATAGTTTGATTTGAAAACTTAGTACAAGTATACAACAATGAGTCTAACGATAGTGTGAATACTCTTAAATGTAGACTTGCGTGCTCGGATGAATAAGTGTAGATAATTGGAGGCTGAACAGGTATGCCAAGGCTCGTCCCTTTCTTTCAAAAGCATGATTCTTATGTTATGATCCCATACATATTTCCATAACCACCTTGTTTCCAAGAGCTAGAAGTTTATGACTCTTAAAGCTTCTTATGATGTTAAAGATGAGAATGTTTTTATGAGGATTACGATGATGATGATTTTATGTTTAAAAGTCTCAAGTTATGATTTCAACGATGATATGAAAACGTTAAGCTATTTCATGAGTTTCTCGATTTTATTCATTGTTGTTGATCTCACATTATGAATTGCTCCTTCGAGGTGAGATATAGCGATAATGATTGCTCCATAATATAAATAGGAGGTTACCGACCTTACGTCACTCCGATAAAGTTGTGGCTTTCATATGAGCTTTCATGCATACTATTTACATTATGTATATGAACATTATATTTATGGATCGGGTCGTACGTTCCTCGGTACTAACTTGTGATATTTATAGATCGGACCGTACGCTCCTCGGCACTAACTATTATATTTATGGATCGGGCTGTACGTTCCTCGGCACTAACATATTATACTTATGGATCGGGCCGTACGTTCCTATGCACTAACATATTATATTTATGGATCGGGCCGTACGTTCCTCGGCACTAACATATATGGATCGGGCTGCACGTTCTGCAACACTATATTTTTGGATCGGACCATACATTCCTCGGCACTAACATATATGGATTGGGCTGCACGTTCTGCAGCACTACACTTATGGATCGGGTTGTACGTTCCACAACACGAACTTTACAGATCGGGTTTCACGTTCCGCAACACTAACACTAACACTTATATATATATATATATAGTGCTTACTTACATATGATCTGTAAGATTCAAGCATTACATATTGTACGTTCCCAGATGACAGGTTTTCTTTACCTCATATTATGTTCCATATTTCTTGTTATGTTGTTATTTATGCCTCACATACTCAGTACATTGTTCGTACAGATGTCCCTTCTTGTGGACAGTACGCTCATGCCTACAGGTTCAGGTAGTCATTCGGATGAGCCAGACCAGTAGGATCTCCTCAGCCGCAGTCAGTGCACTCCACTTGATCCGGAGCTGCAGCTTTGGGTATGCTATTTATAAGGTGTAAGATGCAGGTATGATAGGGCCTTGTCCTGTCTTTCTACCGCTAGACTCCATAGAGGTCTATAGATAGTTGTATATAGTGGGAATATCATGTAGCTTTGTGGTCTCCTATTTTCCGTATAGCGCATGCAGTGGCCACGTCGGACTGTGTTGTCCTCCGTTGCACGTATGACTATTTATACATATCCGCATGTATAAACTATGAGTTTATTGCATAGATTTTACAGCAGATGCTATCGATCGAATATCAGTTAAAATGGGCGACCAGGTTATCTTGTATGGAGTAAGAACGAGTTTAGGGGTGCTTGATCCATAGTGGTCGGGCACTCGCCACGGTCCATGGGTTTGGGTCGTGACAACCTAAAGGTTTAGTTTCATGTTGCGACCTTTAGATTTCCAATTTCACCTTTCTGGTTCATAAACCCTATTCCCTAGGTTGGGGATTTGGGTCTTGAATAGAAGTAGGGTTTGTTTGATGATTCTTCTTGATTCTAATTCCATGATTCGAATATGCTTAGACTTTCTTGATCTCGAGGCTCAAAGGAAAGGAAAGGCTAAGGTGTGATTGTTGGTGATATTGTTGTTTGGCCTTCCAGGTAGGTTACGGTTTACCCTATGGTGAGACTTCAATTAGCGAAGCATATATTTTATATCCCGCATTTTGTACATTCGGATAATTCAAGATAATTGCGGGAAGTTAAGAGCAAGGCTATGTTCTTTATCTTGTTTAGCACACAAGTTATCTATGAAAATATTGATGTGGAAATATTGAGGAAGGCTAAGGGAAAACTTGGAAATTAGGAAAATAGTTTTCATGAATTACAAATATTTGTCATGAAATAAAATGGGCTTGGAAAAAAAAAGATTTGGGCTTAAGTAATAAGGCCAAGTGGCCGGCCATGTTGGGTGGGCTTAGGCCCAAATGGATGGATTATATAAGTATATTAAGATGCCTTATTCCTCATTTAGAAACTTCAAGAAAACTTGAGAAAAATAATGGGGGCATTCGGCCATGGCTTGGCCGAAGATGAGCCATGGAAAGGTTGATCCAAAAAAATTATTTTCTTCAAGCAATTCAACCAAGTGGAACGTCCTTATCAACATGGAGTAGTGGTTAAAGCAAGCAAGGCACTCATTTGGGCAATTCACAACCCTAACCAAGTTAAGAAGACAAGTGGAGAAAGGTATGTGTTTCATCTTCTTTTCATGTGTTATGGATGATTTGTGAAGTGTTGTAGTATGTAGAAATGGGTAACGTTCATGAAAATATGGATGTAGTATTGTGGCCGAATGGAAGTGGTGTGGTGTGGATGTGACGAATTGATTTTATTTAGTAATTTGATTGTTGCGTTGTGAATTCCATGATGTAAAATGAATGAAAACCATGAATTTAGTGTGTTGGTGTTTGGCCGTGTATATGCTATGTTTGGCCGTGTGTGTGTGTTGTGTTGTATGGAGATGATGAACTAATTTTATCTAGTATTTTGGTTGTTGTTGTAATGAATTCTATGGTGAAAGTGAAAGCTTAATGACTCTAGTGAAGTTGTAATAATTGGAGAGTTGCTTTAGAAGTTAATGTGATTTGAATATAGTCTTCTTGTAATTATGGAAGACAATGTTGTTAGTGTATGAATTGTTGGTGTAATTCATGAATTTGGAAATGAGACATGTGTTTGGAAGATTGTAAGTTGGGTTGTTGTAATTGAATTTGAAAGAAGGAAGTGTGTTGCTATGATTCTTGTTGCATTTGGAAGGTTTCGGGTGAAATGACATATTGGCTAGATTGTTTTGAATATGGTATGACTTGTTTGAAGTATTCTTGAATTGTGTTGTAAGGTCTTGGGCAAGTATTTGAATGTGTAAGCATTGGTATTGTTACTGATAATTTGGCCGAGTTGAATTCTCGGGTTTGTTGTTGTTAAATTGGCCGAGTTAGATTCTCGGGGATGTTGCATTTACAGGGGAGATGCTGCCGAAATTCTGGCAGATTATAAATGAATTCATTTGAAGGATTAAGACAAGTATATGACGATGAGTCTATTGATTTTGTCGATTTTCTTGAATGTAGACTAGCAAGCTTGGACAATTAAGCGTAACTAATAGGGCGTGGAACAGGTATGTAAGGCTTACCCTTTCTTTCTTTGGCATGTCCTAGAGCCAAGTATCGACATACATGTCGATATGCACATTGTGGTTACTCTATTCTATGATTCCGAGCTGGTTTATGACTCGTATGCACTTTTGATATGTTCTTAAAAGAGTTCCGTAAGAATTAATGTGCTCGACTTTTGAAAACCGCCTGCTATGTTTGGATACGTATGTATGGTTCCAAAAGACCTATCTGATTTGATCCATAATGAGATTCGAAAAGCTCTTGATATGACTATTGTTTTGATTCTCCAAAGAAAGCTTCTGAAGCGTTCAAACAGTTTCTGTTCCTAAAAGAATTCCGTAAGTATCAATGTCCCTAACTTTGGTATATGGTCTCGGATCGGTTTGATATATGACTATGATCCCTATGGCTCTTGATGTGCTCATGATCTTTGATATGTTTCTGAGTGGCATTCGAATGATATTTGGTATGACAAATGTCTTGATTCTCAAATAATAGTTCGTTCGATTATTCCATCGAGTCTTCGATATAATTTGATATGTATACATGGTCCCAAAAGCTCCATTTGATTTGATCCATAACGATATCCGAAAGATACTTGACGTGATCATGGCTTTGATCTTCCAAAAATGGCTTCTGAAACGTTCGTAGAAGGTTCTGTACTTTAAACGCTCATAACTTTCGCATACTAAGTCGGATTGACCCGAAACTTGTTTCTGAGCCTTCAGATGTCAGTAAGTGTATATATCCATCGAGTCTTGATTTGTATGCATATGGTTTCTCAGGACTCTGCTCGTGCACGCCTCAATGTATCTTTCACTGAGTCCCGGGCCAGGACACGTTATCGTGCGCATTCCTCTGTATCTTTCACTGAGTCCCGGGCCAGGACATGTTCTCGTGCGCACTCCACTGCATTATTCACCGAGTCCCTCATAGGCGGGCCGGGACACGTTATATGAATATGTATATGGTGATGTGATGATACGGGGATGGCGGCCAGGATGGCATATGATAACTCTATTCACCGAGAACCGCACTAGAGGGCCGGGACACGTTATATTTATATATGATACATGATGTTGCATGCATGATTCTATCCACCGAGTCCCTCACTGGAGGGCCGGGACACGTTACATGTATATATGATATATGATTTTGGCATATGATGATTCTGTTCACCGCGTCCCTCACGAGAGGGCCGGGATCTGTTACATGCATATATACGATATATGATTCTGGCATATATGATTTGTGTTTGGAAAGTAAGCATTTTGGCATTCTGTACCTTCTGTACTTCTTCTGATATACGGTATCGGCATACATGATACGTGCCTGGAAAACAAATATCCTGACATTCTGGATTCATACTCCTTCTGACATATGACTTCGGCATATATGATCTGTGTCTGGGAAACAAGTATTCTGTTATCCTGGATCTGCACTTTTTCTGACATGTGACCTCTGTATACACAATTTGTGATTGGAAAATAAGCACTTTGGTAATCTGGATAATGTACTCACTCTTGTACTGTTTGTTTCGATTATGGTTCTGTTTTCTGTATTTCATGCTTTACATACTCAGTACATATTCCGTACTGACTCTCTTTCTTCGGGGGCTGCGTTTCATGCCGCGCAGGTACACCCAGATGAGTTGAAGCTATTATAGAAGATGTTCCAGCGGAGTTGGCAAGCTCTACTTGCTCCTAGAGTGCTGCCGAGTCAGAGTGTATGTGCTATGATGTCTGATTAATGTTAGAGACTTTGCAGACAGAGTCGCGGGTATTGGTTGTCAGTTCTGTAAGCGGCTCCATCAGCCGATGTGTCATTTTGTGTTATGATATAAATTCTATATAATTACAGATTTTGTTTGATTTGAGAGCAACGAAACAGAATATTTCTGAAAGTTGTACTATGCATTTCATCTTTATTTGGGTTAAAAAGTCCAAAAGATTATGTGTGCACTAAGGGTCAGAGGGTTCGCTCGGCCCTAATTAAGGGTCGGGTGCCCATCACACCCTAGCGGAATTAGGTTGTGACAATATATTTAGACGATATTGTCGAAGAAAGCATGTAAACCTTCGGGTATGAAGTTGAGTGGATATTTTCTTAAGTTGGGCCCTGTTGTGTGATTAGGGCTAGCCACCCCATTGTATTGTGACTTGATTTGTTCTATTGTTATTGGCTAGATGCCACGTGGTGATAGTAGATATTGGAGACTATTGTTATATCTTGATAATGATATTTTAGTATCTTACTTGTTGACGTTTGATATGCGGTTAATGTTCTACTATGGCTTTTTGTGTAGCCTTTTCATGATATTATTGGTGTACCCATACAAGGTACTTGTGATATTGATTTGATTATTGATATTGAACTCATACATTGCACGCATTCTCATCCTTCATGATATATTGTTGATACACTGATGATACTTGAGGAAACACTGTGATGTGCCGGGCTTAGTTGGATGAGAGTGAGGTGAGGACTGATATTTGATGGTTGCCCCGGAATCGAGCTTGTGCATAGTGATTGCCGAGGTTTTTGACAGGATCGTGAGGTAGGGGTATCTGAGGTTGTTGCCGAAGCCGTGAGGTACATGGACTTCGCGGGTCTCCCATGGGTTGTGCTACCAAGATGTGATGTTCCATCATCGGAGTACATGTGTACAAAATATTGCATTGCATTCACATTTCATACATTATTGCAATGTGTTGCACCATGACTTCTATTGTGATATTCGTGTGATATATTTGTGATATATGGATTCGGATAGTGAGTATTTGAGACTTGACACATTTGGGTTTAGATGCTAAACATAGGTAATGACGTGTACTTGGATTCTGGCATATGTTTGACTTATACTTTGTTGACTTACCTGCTTAATTACTTTATTGACTTGATATGTGTTAGCTAAACTTAGTCAGCCTATGATACCTACTGGTACTTGTTGTTTGCACTGACATACACTTGCTGCATTCTTTTATGAATACAGAGTTCCAGGTAGGGTCGGCCTCTGATTCGTGGCTGATTGCGGTGCAAGAGCTGCTGCTGAGAGTCTTACAACGTGAAACATATTCAAACTTTTGATTTATTTAGTTACTTAGACTTGTAGTACCTTGCTAGAGGCTCCTGTATGGTTAGACCGGACTCTGGGTTGATTTGATCTATTTTCTTACTTCCGCACATTTTTATATGATTATCGTTAGAATTACGTGATTCTTATCTCTTCCGCTTGTTTATTTGTTTATTTATGACTTGGCAATTGTTTGGGATAAGGGTTTACCTACTGAGGTGGGACAGGTAGGTACCCGTGCGACTTAGCTAAATTGGGTCGTGACAAGTTGGTATCAGAGCCCTAGGTTACCTAGTCTATGATACAAGAGCGTGTCTAGTAGAGTCTCGTGGATCTGTACGATGAGCTCCGTACTTATCTACAAGAGGCTATAGGACATTTAGGAAATTTCGTTTTCTTTCATTCTTTCCTGCTACTTTATTCTAATTGGTATCTGAAACAATCGATTTGGTATCTGACTCTTATCTCTTCTCTCACAGATGGTAAGGACTTGAGCTACGATAGCTAGAGCCCAGGTACCAGAGCCCGCAGCTACGGTTGGCACCAGAGGGCGAGCGACAGCCAGAGGGCGGGATAGAGCTAGAGGTCGCAGGGATGCCCCAGCCAGGGGTAGGGCTCCTGCGGTAGGTCAGCGGTTGGCTTGATTCCACGCGATGATGATAGATATTGGAAACTATTGATATATCTTGATCATGATATTGTAGTATCTTACTTGTTGACATTTGTGTCATACCTCGAACCATGGCCTGGGCGAAACTCGGCACTCGGTGCCTTCGTGCATGTGACCGAGTGAACCACATGACTTGCTGAATTATCATGGGGCATATCATAAGCAGAATATAACGTGCATGCATGATGAGCCTTTATAAAACATAATAAGTCATAATACTTAATAAAAATACTTCTTTAAACATGGGTGTGGAAATAACATGAATGTGCCAAAGATGGCTATACGACTCGAAATGTTTGACATAACATAACTGACTAGTCAAGCCTATTAAGCCTCTATCATGAGTCTGCATACCTTTAATACATAACTACTATAGGATAAATGACGGACTAAACCCCGAAAGAGATGTGGCTCACCAATAGGCTGATACGAGCAAGTCCTACTGAGCAGATGCGTCGTCCTGTAAATTTGTACCTGCATCGTGAAATGCAGGTCCTCGGGCAATAAAAAGGGACGTCAGCACATTGAATTTACTCGTATGTAAAGCAACTGAATGAAATAACATGGGACATGGAAATAATATCATAAAAACTAAAGCCTGATCATGAGCATGAATGCATATAGATATAACATGAGTAAAACATTATAAGTGGGGAGAGCAAAAATATAACCGACAACATGGTCCTAGTACTTGCACCCTACCAGCAGAGCTCCCATGCCTTGCCAGGGATATGACATATAAATATAACATGAAAGGATCCAATCATTATTAAGGAATCATCCTAAACATAGGCGGAGCGATCCTCATCCTACGGTGGCTAATGTAGTTTCTGGCTGCTTGAAGTCTTATCGGTCATATGTGCAACTCCCTAAAACATGAACATGAAAAATAGGTGGCACTTAGTGTCAACCGGAGGGCCATGACGGGCACCCAGTGCTACCCCACCCGGGCACCTCTTATTGTACTCTCATATTCACATCTAGGTGAGCCACATGGCTTACTCATAATTTACATACATCAATAGCACTAGCCTCATTGGGCAACAACACATTTATAACATCATCAACAACTATGCCCATATCCATATACACAAGCCGACGAGGCTATCAAAATAATATACAAAATATGAGCCGACAGGGCAGCAAGACATCTAACCGTACACAACTGTCTACGAGCCTCTAAGAAGAGTATGTCACATTATATAGGAGGGACAGGGCCCCGCCATGCCTATATGTATGTAGACAAAAGAATAATACCCAAAAGGTGTAGCTCCGGATGAAATAGAGCTCCTCTATGCAGTCTCTGAATAAGAAATCTATGGACCAAGCTTGTCTCCCTGTCCACCTGCGGGCATGACGCAACGTCCATAAATAAAAGGATGTCAGTACGAATAATGTACTGAGTATGTAAAACATAATCAACATCAGAATAGGAGCATAAGAAATAACGTAAGAAGTGGCATAAGCTATAGCATAAGATGAGAGAATCAGGAGGTAATAGGGCCATTTGTACCTCTATTGGCCATCATCATATTTACTTACTTGTCTTTCATAGGGACCTTCCATTTCCAATGCTTACTCATGCATGTATACATACATATACATACTCGTATTCATATTTATACCCGTATTCGTATCCATACCATACCCGACCATGAAGGTTCGGTGGTTTACATACCCGGCCATGACAAGGCTCGATGATTATACATACCTGGCCCTACCAAGGCTCAGTGTTATCCGTACCCAACTGCAGAGGTGCGTGCGCGATAGGTATCAACCTGGCTATATAAGCTCGGTGTTACATTGGGCAGCATTTCCCTTATTTCGTCAACTTCGACCCTCTTACAAAACTACTCCCAAACATCCATAATACACCCACAATATCATAATCAAGTAATTAAGTAATCACATTCCATTAAGCCATCATAGTTCATCCTTATGTTCAACTTATACCAGCAACCTCACACCCATTTTAGCATATTTTCATACAATGCTTCCTTATCACTATTACTACCTTCCATAGCAAGATTATATCCATACTATACCAAGAATCATGACTCAACTTAGCTTACTACTCAAAAACACCATAAACGTTACATTTAACCCTCATTTTCTACTTTCTTCTTCTACCCAAGTTCTTCAACAACCAAGCATCCATGATAACATGAAATAAACATGAAAACTAACCTTTTATCTCATGGGAATGAGCTTTGGAACAACTATCAACTTAGGTGAAAACCCTAGCTTCAATACTCAAGAATTCCTTGTAGTCTCCTAACCCTAGCAAGACTCCTAACACATGGGTATCTTGATTCTTGCCTCTTGATCTTTGTTTTCTCTTGGGTTGGGGTGGAATATGCTTGGAGATGGGTTTTGAGCTCTCAAGACTTGTGGAAGATGAAAAATGAAATAAAAGAGCAAAGGCCATCTATTTATACAAAAACTTAAAACTCAGCCCGATGAACTTATACGGACAATTTATACGGTCCGTATAATATTATTTAGTCCGTATAACACCACCATTGGAAAGTCCATTTCTGATATAGGTCAAGTTATACGGACCCCCTTATACGGACCGTATAAAGTTATACAGACCGTATAAGTGGTCGTATAACACCACCAAGGAAATGACCTCTTCTGTGATGGTCATGTTTATACAGACCTTCCTTATACGGACTGTATAATGTTATACGAACCGTATAAGTGGCCGTATAACCCCCAGTTATGCGAAACTTCCTCTTGTTGATTCGTTTGACATCCAATCCTCGTGGAACCTTCTTGACACTTACATAATACTTCGTCAACCATACAGTAGGCTCTATATCAGCCCCTCAAGATATCATCAAACAAATATTAGCTCAATTATAGCAAAAACCTTTCCGGACACGACTGATATTTCACTTCCTTCAAACAACTAAATTTCACATATTCGTATGACTTCAAAATCTTATGGTATGCACCTTAGACTATCTAATACTTCCCTTAATCTCGTAAGGATTTCATAATCACCTTATGCTCACATTAGCTTATCCACATGGCAACAAATAGGAAATTTTCGAGATGTAACATTCTCCCCCTATAAGAACATTCATCCTCGAATGTTAGGTTCTTGGGGATTCTATAAAACGTTTGCCAGAGTTTCCCCTATAATCTGACACTACCATCCTGCAATAGCAACCCAAAGTGCATTGCCTCACAGGGCTACGACAACAACATCAATAACCATGGCCACACACGACCAGGAAGACATCAAGGGAAACACTACATACCTGAGGATAATGACGTCTCTGCCTCAGTCTCCTCTAGGGATGAAAATAAATGCGGGTACCTGAACCTCATGTCTTCTTCGGCTTCCCAAGTCATTTCCTATCTATTATTATTTCTCCATAAAACTTTTACTGAGGTTACCTCTTTGGTTCTGAGCTTCCGTACTTGCCTATCTAAAATGGCAATGGGGACTTCTTCATAAGACAATTGTTTGGTAACTTGGACATTATCTATTGGTACAATTTTAGAAGGATCTCCAATGCACTTACGGAGCATCAATACATAGAAAACGGGGTGAACTGACTCCAAATCAGGAGTTAGGTCTAATTCGTAAGCCACCTGGCCTACCTTGCGTACAATCTCGTAAGGTCCAATGTACCGGGGACTAAGCTTGCCCTTCTTACCGAATCTCATGACGCCCTTCGTTGGCGACACCTTCAAAAATACCCAATCTTTCACTTGGAGATCTAAGTCCCTTCGACGATTATCCGCATAGGACTTTTGACGACTCTAGGCTGTTAATAATATATTTTGTATAAGTTTGAATTTCTCTATAGCTTGCTGGACCAAGTCTGGCCCTATCAATTTTGTCTCTCCTACTTTGAACCACCCAATTGGAGATCTACACTTTCGCCCATATAAAGCCTCATGCGGGGCCATTTGGATGCTAGAATGATAACTATTGTTATAAGTAAATTCAATAAGCGGTAAACAGTCATCCCAATTTTCTCCAAAATCCAATATACATGCCCATAGCATATCCTCAAGAGTTTGAATGGTACGTTCAGCTTGTTTATCAGTCTGCGAGTGAAATACCGAGCTAAGACTCACCTGAGTCCCCAAACCTTCTTGGAAATATTTCCAAAAATTGGCTGTAAACTGAGTCCCTCTATCGGAAATAATAGATACTGGAACACCGTGAAGTCGCACTATCTCTTTAACATAAAGCTTTGCATAATCGTCTACTAAATATGCAGTTCTGACCGGTAAGAAATGAGCTGACTTCATGAGTCTATCCACAATCGCCCATATAGAATCTTACTTTTATCAAGAACGGAGTAAGCCTGTAATGAAGTCCATGTTAATTACTTCCCATTTCCAAGTTGGAATTCCATAGCTTGCAACAATCCACCCAGCTTTTGGTGCTCAATTTTCACTTGCTGACAGTTAGGATATTGAGCTACGAATTCCGCTATATCCTTCTTCATCCCATTCCACCAATATATAGATTTAAGATCATGATACATTTTCGTTGCTCCTGCTTGAACAAAATAACGGGAACAATGGGCTTTTTTTAATATTTGGTTGTGTAATCCTGCGAAATCAGGAACACATAACCTGCCTCGGCATCGAAGAACTCCATCTCCAGAAATCTCAAATGATGACTTCTCTTTCTGAGGGAGTGTATTTCTGTAATGAATTAGCATGAGATCTTCGTATTGTCGCTCTTTCACTTCCACTACTAGCGACGAGATCGCTGAATTTTGGATGATAGCTCCCATACTGCCTGAGTCCACCACTCGAACTCCTAGGCTAGCTAACTGCTAGAGCTCACGAGCGATCTCTCTTTTCTCTGGCTACACATCGCATAAACTTCCCATGGATCAACGGCTAAGAGCATCAGTCACAACATTTGCTTTCTCAGGATGATACAGGATGTCAATATCATAGTCTTTCAATAATTCCAACCACCGCCATTGCCGTAAATGAAATTCTTTTTGCTTGAAGATATACTTAAGGCTCTTATGATCTGTATAAATATCAACGTGGATGCCATACAAATAATGTCTGCACATCTTCAATGTATGAATCACTGCAGCCAATTCAAGATCATAGGTCGGATAAGTTTTTTCATGTTTCCGTAACTGCCTTGAGGCATACGCAATCACCTTGCCATGTTGCATCAATACACAACCTAGCCCACTGCCTGAAGCATCACAACAAATAACATAACCCTCCGAGCCCCTCTGGATGTGTCAGGACTGGGGCAGAAGTTAATCTATCCTTTAGCTCTTGGATACTACGTTCACAAGCATCTGTCCATTGAAACTTAGCTGATTTCTGGGTCAGCTTCATGAGTGGTGCAGAAATAGAAGAAAAGCCTTCTACAAATCTCCTGTAATAACCTGCTAAGTCCAGAAAACTACGTACCTCCGTAGGGGTTGTGGGCATTGGCCAAGTCTTCATGGCCTCAATCTTTTGGGTATCTACCCGAATACCATCGGCTGAAATAATATGCCCCAAAAAGGTCACTGAGTTCAACCAATACTCACACTTAGAAAATTTTGCAAATAACTCTCGAGTTTGAAGAACTCTAAGAACGGTACGCAAATGATCTGCATGTTCTGCCTCAGATCTAGAATATACCAGGATATCATCGATGAATAAAATCACAAATAAATCTAGAAAGGCCTGAACAAATTGTTCATTAAATCCATAAATACTGCCGGTACTTTAGTTAGCCCAAACGACATTACTCGGAACTCAAAATGGCCGTATCTGGTTCTGAAGGCTGTCTTAGGAATATCTTTCTCCCTAACTCGCACTTGATGATAACCGGATCTCAAATCTATCTTTTAAAATCATTTGGCACCTTGTAACTGGTCAAATAAGTCATCAATCCTTGGAAGCGGATATTTGTTCTTGATCGTCACTTTATTCAGTTGCCGATAGTCAATGCACATTCGCAAGAAGCCATCTTTCTTTCGCACAAACAACACGAGTGCTTCTCACGGGAATGAACTAGGCCTAATAAAGCCTTTCTAAAGCAGGTCCTTAATTGCTCCTTCAACTCCTTCAACTGTGCTGGAGCCATCCTGTAAGGAGGAATAGATATTGGCTTGGTATCCGGTAGCACATCTATAGCAAAATCAATCTCCCGCTCCGGAGGAAGGCCTGGAAGCTCTTCTGGGAATACATCCGGGAACTCATTCACTATGGGAACATACTGAAGAGTTGACGGTTCAGCTTCTACATCTTGAACCCGAACTAGATGGTAAATACAACCTTTTGTGATCATTTTCCTTGCCTTTAGATGGGAAATAAACCTACCTTTCGGGGACGCAGTATTTCCTTTCCATTCTAAACCTGATCTCCCAGAAACTGGAAGCGAACCATTTTCATTCTACAGTCAACATTGGCATAGCAAGAAGCCAACCAATCCATGCCCATGATAACATCAAAGTCCACCATTTTTAACTCATGTAAATTAACCATAGTACGATGGTCACAAATCACAACTACAAAATTTCTATATACTCGACTAGCTATTATCGGTTCACCAACGGGTGTAGATGCCTCAAAAGGTTTGATCGACTTCGGTTTGACCCCAAACCGACCCGCAATATATGGAGTAACATATGACAATGTGGAGCCTGGAGCTATCAAAGCATATACATCATGAGAGAATACTGATAATATACCTGTGATGACATCGGGGGAGGATTCAAGATCCTGTCGCCCCGCCAATACATAAATACAGTGCTTAAGACCACTAGAACTGAGGGTTCTCCCTCTGCCTCTACCATGGCTGACTGGTGCATATGAACCTAGCCCCATAGGGCGTATAGATGATGAAGACCCAGCTGCCAACCCTGAAGGCTGGGCCCTACCCCTGCTACCAACCGAGGGGCAATCACGCATGATATGGCATGGCCGACCGCATGCATAGCAAACCTCTAAGCCTAGTTGACACTGGCCCCAATGTAACTTTCTACACTGGGAACATCATGGCACGGGTGGCCTTGCCTGACCCGAATCACCTCTAAACTGAGAACCCGAACCACTGAAACTCTGACTCGGCCCGGAATAAGTAGATCTATCAAATCTCTAGCCTGTAAATCATGGAGGCGCACAAGTTGTAGAATGGCCTGAATGCCTAGAAAATTGTTGTCTTTGCCCGCCTCTAAACTTACTCGCCAGACCCGAAAATCTAGCCCTCTTGCTATACCCTTTATCATGCTCACGCTTACTTCTTTGTTGTTGTTGGCTTTCCTTCAAATTCTAGGCATGGGCTTGAATCCGTGAAATACCCATGTTTTCCTGAAGGGATGCAGTCAAGAATCTATCCATCAAATGTGTCCCTAGGCCTCTCACAAATCGGTGCACTTGGTAACCCATATCCGCTACCATGGCCGGAGCATACCTAGCCAAAGAGTTAAAGCGGAGACAATACTTTAAGGCACTCATACTTTCTTGCCTGAGATTCAAGAATTTATCAGCTCTAGCCCGCCGGACCTCTGGAGGCAAGTAATGTCAGAGGAAGGCATCCACAAATTCTTGCCATACCGGGGGAGGTGCATTGACTCCCTGTAAAACCATCCAAACTGTGTACCAATGAACCACGATATCCCGCAATCTATAGGATGCTAACTCCACCGACTCAATGTCCGAAGCATTAACCGAAGTGTCCTCAAAATCCCATTAATAAACTTCTGAGGGTCCTCATTCGGCTTTGACCCGAAAAATTCCGGAGGGTTCAAAGTAATAAAATCACGGGCCCTTGCACTAACAGCCATATCACCTTGCAATGTACCTTGTCGCTGAGTCTGAGTGGCAACCAACTGAGCAAGTAAATGAATGGCCTCTTTCACATCTTGGCCTGAAGCATCTGGTAGAGGAGCTGGAGCTGGGGCAGAGGCTCCCTCATGCTCCTCAGAAATAGGCACCGAGGTGGAGGACTGAGATTGAGCCGCATTCTGGGACTCACCTTCCTTTATATCCGTTGGCAGTGCTCTTTCAGCCCGCTTTTCTACCACTGTCTTGCCCTTTCAGGCTGCCGTAGCCTTTCTCTTTTCAGGCATTTTTGAAATACATAATACACTATTAAGGAAAGAGAAATCCTTATATCATGGCTCTATCGCACGATCTTATGAAGAAAGAAGGTCTTTCATTCCTAAAATGCCCGCAGCCTCCTGTTTATAAGTGTGGCGTGCAACACACCGATAAACAAGACTCTACTGGACACAGCTCGTAGACACACCCTAGGACGAAACTACTATGATACCACTTTTGTCACGACCCAACCGGAGGGCCATGACAGGCACCCGGTGCTACCCCACCCCGGGCACCTCTTATCGTACTCTCATATTCACATCTAGGTGAGCCACATGGCTTACTCATAATTTACATGCATCAATAGCACTAGCCTCATTGAGCAATAACACATTTATAACATCATCAACAACTATGCCCATATCCATATACACAAGCCGATGAGGCTATCAAAATAATAAACAAAATATAAGCCGACAGGGCTGCAAGACATCTAACCGTACACAACTGTCTACGAGCCTCTAAGAAGAGTATGTCACATTATATAGGAGGGACAGGGCCCCGCCATGCCCATATGTATGTAGACAAAAGAATAATACCCAAAAGTTGTAGCTCCGGATGAAATGGAGCTCCTCTATGCAGTCTCTGAATAAGAAATCTATGGACCAAGTCTGTCTCCCTGTCCACCTGCGGGCATGACGTAGCGTCCACAAATAAAAGGACCTCAGTATGAATAATGTACTGAGTATGTAAAGCATAATCAACATCAGAATAGGAGCATAAGAAATAACGTCAGAAGTTGCATAAGATGGGAGAATCACGAGGTAATAGGGCCATTTGTACCTTCATTGGCCATCATCATATTTACTTACTTGTCTTTCATAGGGACCTTCTATTTCCAATACTTACTCATGCATGTATACATACATATACATATTCGTATTCATATTTATACTCGTATTCGTATTCATACCATACCCGACCATGAAGGTTCGGTGGTTCACATACCCGGCCATGACAAGGCTCGGTGATTATACATACCTGGCCCTACTAAAACTCAGTGTTATCCGTACCCAACTGCAAAAGTGTGAGCGCGATAGGTATCATACCCGGCCATATAAGCTCGGTGTTACATAATAGTCATACATACTTAGACATGTATACATAAGAGTCCATAAGTATCATCAACACCATTACCATCATCGTTTTCATTACGTCTATCCTTGGAGGTTCAACTATCATATAAGCGATGCAATAGAATCATGAAAGTATCGAGGATCATGAGCTCTAGTAAATTTAGAGATAGAATCATTTGGAGGACATTATGAAACTCATGAAAGGATATATAGCAAAGGAACCATGCCTTAATGAAAGAAGGGTTAGCCTTACATACCTCTTTGTCTTGTTAACTACTTAACGTTCACCATTGTAGCTTGAGCAATCTACATTTAGAAGGATTCATGGTTAAGCCTTAATGATACTCTTGAATTAAAACTAAAATAATTCACGATCTAATGAAAATTGGGCAGCATTTCCCCTATTTCGTCAACTTCCACCCTAATATGAAACAACTCCCAAACATCCATAATACACCTACAATATCATAATCAAGTAATCACATTCCATTAAGCCATCATAATTCATCCTTATGTTTAACTTATACCAGCAACCTCACACCCATTTTAGCACATTTTCATACAATGCTTCCTTATCACTATTACTACCTTCCATAACAAGATTATATCCATACAATACCAAGAATCATGACTTAAGTTAGCTTACTACTCAAAAGCATCATAAAAGTTACATTTAACCCTCATTTTCTACTTTCTTCTTCTACCCAAGTTCTTCAACAACCAATCATCCATGATAACATGAAATAAACATGAAAACTAACATTTTTTCTCATGCGAATGAGCTTTGGAACAACTATCAACATAGGTGAAAACCCTAGCTTCAATACTCATGAATTCCTTGTAGTCTCCTAACCCTAGAAAGACTCCTAACACATAGGTACCTTGATTCTTGCCTCTTAATCTTTGTTGTCTCTTGGATTGGGCTGGAATATGCTTGGAGAAGGTTTTTGAGCTCTCAAGACTTGTGGAAGATGAAAAATGAAATAAAAGAGCAAAGGCCATCTATTTATACAAAAACTTAAAACTTAAAACTCAGCCCGATGGACATATACGGACCATTTATACTGTCTGTGTAATATTATACGGTCCGTTTAAGTGGAACATATAACACCACCGTGGGAAAGTCCATTTCTGATATAGGTCAAGTTATACGGACCCCCTTATACGGACCATATAAAGTTATACGGACTGTATAAGTGGTCGTATAACACCACCAAGGAAATGACCTCTTCTGTGATGGTCATGTTTATATGGACCCTTCTTACTACGGACTGTATAAAGTTATACTGACCGTATAAGTGGTTGTATAACTCCCAGTTATGCGAAACTTCCTCTCGTTGATTCGTTTGACTTCCGATCCTCGTGGAACTTTCTTGGCACTTACATAATACTTCGTTAACCATACAGTAGGCTCTATATCATCCCCTCAAGATATCATCAAACAAATATTAGCTCAATTATAGAGAAAACCTTTCTGGACACGACTGATATTTCACTTCCTTCAACAAATTAAATTTCACATATTCCTATGACTTCAAAATCTTATGGTATGCGCCTTAGACTATCTAATACTTCTCTTAACCTAGTAAGGATTTCATAATCACCTTATGCTCACATTAGCTTATCCACAAGGCAATTAAACATAAATTTCCCAGGTGTAACACTTAGGCCAATGGTTTTCATAAATCATAACTTGCATGTACATGGATATCACTTCATAGTACTCTTGCATGAAAACGTGTAAAGCATGCAGAGTATGTTCTTGAAAATAAACATAATAAATTATTACTTGCATGTAAGAACCCATGGAATGCAAAATATGGGTCTTCATGGATTACAGACAAATTCTCAATAATCATAATGAAATATCAAGAACTCAATAATGGATTAATAATACTTCGACACTTAGTATAGCATGGTACATGGACCTAGGGTTGTCGTGAGCATGGTTAAAAATCCTAGTTTTCGTATAACTTCATATTTTGTGGAAGAAGTGGCGTGGGGAAGAACAAGGATGTTCGCACACGTAGATAGTAACCCTACATACCGGGTAACACTACAAACTTGTAATAACAATCTGATTTTGGAAGAAGAATTCCAAGATTTAAGTCTTGAGTCCTTTAAATGGGGTTGCTTGAAAATCCTTTGTTAAGAACAATGATTTCATTGTTAGATTATGAGAACACATGTTAGAATTGATTTGGAAGGGATTGGGTTGACTTACCTTGATGTTTTGGATTGTTGGGAGAAGCACACCTTCGTTCTAGGGTGTCACGATCCAACCCGCCATGACTGGCACCAACTAAATCCTAGTGGGCGAACCAACACATAAGATCTCTATTCATTCAAGTCTGATTTTTTATTAAACAAGTCAAACAATTATACTCATTCACATATCAAATAAACTAGGTAAGTCATGCCATAAAATACCAAAATAAGTGCGGAAGTCTAACTATTACTAATTCCCCAAAATCTGAAAGTCATCGTACAGGACTCTAAGCCAAAAACACATCTAAGAACTGAAATCTATCTAATGAATATCCATAATGTCCAGAATAAGAAAAGACATCATAAGTAGAAGATCCTCGGGCAGCTTGGCATGAGAAGGAGCTCACTCCAAAATCTATCAGCCAATATCCTCCGCGTTAGATGTGAGGACGAGTAGAGGTATCTATATCAAAATCTGCACTCAAAGAATGCAGCAAGGTAGTAGCAGCACAAACACTATGTACCGGTAAGCATCATAGGCCGACTAAGATTAGTATCATGCATATCTTATGAAATCACTAAAATAAACAAGCCAGTCAATCATACACGAAAATTAATACATCACAACAAGTCAAACACAGACGAACACAACAAATCACCGAATTGCCAAGAATCACAAACACGTTAATTACAACGGAGATAAAAGTACATTATACCCCCACTCGTTGTACACACATGCTATCTGATGTCATAGCTCAGTAGTCATGACCTGCAGGGGACCCATGGTGTCCATGTACCACTCGTTCCGAAACATTTCTCGGACCCGAGCACAACCTCCGCTCTGAAAAGAACCTCGGACAGGAAGGGAAAATTCCTGATGGTGTAGTACGGTCACTTATACGAATCGTATAAGTGTCCGTATAACATGATCGGGACAATTTTTTTTTCCAAGTATAAATATAAGTTCCCACTTCTAATGTCTCATTTTTCCAACTTCTCCACTTCTCTCACGACCTCTAGAAGGTTCCATACATTTAATTAACATAAATTCAAGGTGAATCAAAGATCAAATACCCAAGGCTAGTAGAATCAAGTGCAAGAATGCTAATTAGGGTTGCTAGATGTCAATAATCTCTTTGGAGTTGAAGCTAGGGTTTTCCCCAAGTGAAGCTTTTTCATCCAAAACCCATTCCTTCACAATCAAAGGTGAGTTTTCTGTTCATTTCATGATATTAAGAGTAATGAATGGTTGAAAGACTTGGATTATGGAAGAAAGTAGAAAATGGGTTACAAATGTGAGAATAGTGGTATTCTTGAATAGTAGTTTGACATGAATCATGATTCTTGAGATGTTACGAGTGAAATCTTGTTGTAAATGATACAAATGATGTTAAAGAAGTATTGTATGAGAACGAGTACGGTGTTATGCCATAGATATGGTCATGAATCATTTTGGTAAGGAATTGTGGGAATTGGATAATGTCGAACTTGTCGAAGTTATTGATTATGATATTATGAATGTTGTTATTGATGTTTGGGAGTTGTTATATTATATGGAGAAAGTTCTAGAAATAAAGGAAGTGCTGTCCAATTTTCGTTAGCCCTTAGTCGTCTTAACTTAGCTTCAAGTGTGTTTCCGGTTATCTAATCTTAGTACGAATTCTCTTGAAGGTAGAATAGTGGACTTGGAAGAAAGCATTTAGTTGGAAAAGCTAGAGAGGCGAAAAGGTATGTAAGGCTAGTCCCTTCTTCTCTAAGGCATGATTCCTACAACATGACTTCCTTTATCTTTCCATGACTCTCTTATATTTAGGAAACTATGAGTCTATGATTATTAAGAGCTCATGAAATAAAGATAAGAGATGCGTTGTGAATATGACAATGATGATGATGATGAGTCTAAGTATAGAGATTCTAAAGCTTGTGATATGATATTTCTATGAAGCTAATGATCCTTATATGATTCCTTGATGTTATTCATTGTTACTAGACTCACCTTATAATGCTAGTTCTTTCAAGGTGAGGCATGATGACCATGACTACTCCATAATGGAATCGGGGGTTCTCGACCTTACGTCACCCCGATAGGGTTATATCTTGTCCTTGAGTTCTTATGCATGCTTTATGATAAGTATATAATAATGAGATTACATCGTGCCTATATGGCCGGGCAGACACCGCTAAGGCGGGCGGCATATACACCATGTCTAAATGGCATGGGCACACATCACTAGTGGGCGGCATGGGGTGGTTACCCCGGACGCGGAAGGCCTGGACGCGGGCTAATGATGATCACACCGTACCTATATAGTCGGGAAGCTTATATATGCATACTCGATATGATGTTGTTTATAATGTAAGTTAGCATGCATTATTCTGTCATTCAGTTACAGCTTGTTTCCTTACTTAATGTTCTCTTATCTCCTCAATATGTGATTATTGTACATGCCTTAAATACTCAGTACATTATTCGTACTGACATTCTTTCCTTGTTGGACGCTCTGTTCATGCCCACAGGTAGACAGGGAGGCGGCTCAGATTCATAGGAGTCTATCAGTAGCTACACAGGAGCACTCCATTATTTCGGATGTGCCAGTTATTGATGTATTCTTTTATGTGTATATATATATATATATTTTGGGCACGATAGGGTCTTGTCCCATCCTTATGCCTCAGTATTCTAGTAGAGGCTCGTAGATACGGATGTGTGGGTAGTAGTTATCTCATGGATACGTCAATGTATATTTTTGTATATCATTTTTGCAACTTTGAGGGCTTATATATATGTATGTGTTGCCTTCGAGATTGTGTATGTTCAGGCTGGGTATAATGATTAGCATGATGAGTGGTGCTTAATAGTCAACTCCGGGTACCCGTCATGGCCCCCTAATTGGGTCGTCACAAAAGTGGTATCAGAGCAGTTCCTTCCTAGGGAGTGTCTACGAGCTGTGTCTAGTAGAGTCCTGTTTATAGGTGTGAAGCGCGCCACACTTATAAACGAGAGGCTGTGGGGCATTTTGGAAAAATGACCATTCTTCTTCTTATTAGATCGTGCGATAGAGCTATGTTATAAGATTTCCTTCTTCCTAATGGTGCGTTATGATTTTAGTAATGCCGGTAAAGAGGAAGGCAGCCACCCAAACGGGCAAGGCTACGACATAATGGCGGATGGAAAGGGAGCCGCCAATGATGTAGAAGAAGGTGAATCCCATAATGAGGCTCCATCCAATACCTCTCACACTCCTCCTATTCTAGAAGAACAAGAAGGGGCTTTAGCTCCAGCTCCTATGCCTCCAGTTCTTCCACCGGGTGCTTCCGGTCAATAGATGACCGGGGCCATTCAGCTATTGACCCAGCTAGTTACTGCTTAGGCTCAGCGGCAGAGTACGGGTCCAGGTGACAGGGTGACTAATGCTAGAGCCCATGATTTCATGAGTTTGAATCCTCCTGAATTTTTCGGGTCAAAGCCGGATGAAGACCTGCAAGGTTTTATTGATGAGATGCTGAGAACGTTGAGAATCATCCATGCCTCCGATACTGAATCCGTGGAGTTGTCATCTTAGAGGATCCGTGATGTGGCGGTTCTTCGGTAAAATAACTGGATATCTTCAAGAAAGGAAAATGCACCTCCCCTAGTTTGGTAGGAATTCATAGATGCTTTCATCCGCCACTATTCGCCACCCGAGGTTCGAAGGGCCCGAGCTGACAGGTTTCTGAATCTGAGGCAAGGGAATATGAGTGCTCGGGAGTACAACCTTCACTTTAATTCTTTGGCTAGATATGCTCTGACTATGGTGGCTGACATGGGAGATAGAGTATATAGATTTGTGAGTTGCTTAGGGCTACATTTGTTCAAAGACTGCTTGATAGCATGATTGCAAGAGGGGATGGACCTTTCCCATATTCAGGCCCACACCCAAAATTTAGAAGAGCAGCAACAGCCGCAGAGGGGTGAGCATGATATTGATAGAGGATAGAGCAAGTGGGCCAGATCTGCCGGTACTAGTATTGAGTATAAAGGGGGTCAGCGGCAACAATATTTTAGATATTCCGGCCAGTTCGCGACGAGTGCACCTCCTCGGTTTGCGGGCAGAAGATTTGATCGCCCTATTTATTCTGTCCCGGGTCAGAGTTCGAGAGTCTCAGGTCCTCAGTTTGGAGGTGATCCTAGCCAGAGGAGACCACCGGTGCCGCGATGTAGCCAGTGTGGTAAATTACATTCCGGTCAGTGTCGCCGAGGTTCAGATGCTTGCTATGCCTGTGGTCAGGTTGGGCATATGATGCGTGATTGTCCATCGATGGGTGGTAGAGTTGGGGCTCAGCCCACAGGATCAGCAGCTGGTTCTTCCTCGTTTGTGCGCCCGATAGGGCAGACTCCTCAGGCTCCCGCAGGCCACGGTAGGGGCAGAGGGGGAGCATCCAGTTCAGGTGGTACCCATCCCCGTATTTATGCTTTAGTCGGACATCAGGATCTTGAGTCCTCCCCAGATGTGGTTACAGGTATACTATCCGTATTCTTTCATGACGTTTATGCATTGATTGATCCAGGTTCTACACTGTCTTGTATTAGTCCTTGTGTTGTTGGCCACATTGGGGTGAAACCCGAGCTAATTAAACCTTTCGAGGTATCTACTCTAGTTGGTGACCCGATAATAGCTAGACAAGTGTATAGAAATTGTGTGATTGTGGTATGTGATTATCAGACTAAAGTTGATTTGGTTGAGCTGAAAATGTTGGATTTTGATGTTATCATGGGCATGGATTTGGTTGGCTTCTTGTTATGCTAATGTTGATTGTACAACCATAATAGTTCGATTCCGGTTTCCGTGAGATCCGATTTTAGAATGGAAAGGAAATACTGCATCCCCAAAAGGTAGGTTTATTTCCTATCTTAAGGCAAGGAAAACGATCACAAAAGGTTGTATTTACCATCTAGTTCGGGTTCAAGATGTAGAAGCTGAACCGCTAACTCTTCAGTCTGTCCCCGTGGTGAATGAGTTTCCGGATGTATTACCGGAAGATCTTCCAGGCCTCCCTCCAGAGTGGGAGATTGATTTCGCTAGAGATGTGTTACCAGATACTAAGCCCATATCTATTCCTCCTTACAGGATAGCTCCCGCAGAGTTGAAAGAGTTGAAGGAGCAATTGAAGGACTTTCTTCAAAAAGGTTTTATTAGGCCAATTTTTCCCTTGGGGAGCACTCGTATTGTTTTCGCGAAAGAAAGATGGATCCTTGCGAATGTGCATTGACTATCGACAGCTAAATAAAGTGACAATCAAGAACAAATATCCGCTTCCAAGGATTGATGACTTATTTGATCAATTGCAAGGCGCCAAATGGTTTTCAAAGATAGATTTGAGATCCGGGTATCATCAGGTGCGAGTTAAGGAGAAAGATACTCCTAAGATAGCCTTCAGAACTAGATACGACCATTTTGAGTTCTGGGTAATGTCGTTTGGGCTAACTAATGCGCTAGCAGTATTTATGGATTTGATGAACAATGTGTTCTGGTCCTTTCTAGATTTATTTGTGATTGTGTTCATTGACAATATCCTGGTATATTCTAGGTCCGAGGGAGAACATGCGGATCATTTGCGTACCGTTCTTAGAGTTCTTCAAACTCGAGAGTTATTCACCAAATTTTCTAAGTGTGAATTTTGGCTGAATTCGGTGACCTTTTTAGGGCATATTATTTCAGCCGATGGCATTCAGGTAGATACCCAAAAGATTGAAGCCGTGAAGACTCGGCCAAGGCCCACAATACCTACGGAGGTTCGTAGTTTTCTAGGTTTAGCAGGTTATTACAGGAGGTTTGTAGAAGGCTTTTCTTCTATTTCTACACCACTCACGAAGATAACCCAGAAATCAGCTAAATTTCAATGGACAGATGCTTATGAACGTAGTTTCCAAGAGATAAAGGATAGATTAACTTTTGCCCCAATCCTGACACTTCCAGAGGGATTGGAAGGTTATGTTGTCTATTGTGATGCTTTAGGCATTGCGTTAGGCTGTGTGTTGATGCAACATGGTAAGGTGATTGTGTATGCTACAAGACAGTTATGGAAACATGAGAAAAATTATCCGACCCATGATCTTGAATTGGTTGCAGTAATACATGCATTGAAGATGTGGAGACATTATTTGTATGGCATCCACGTTGATATTTATACAAATAATAAGAGCCTTCAGTATATCTTCAAGCAGAAAGAATTGAATTTACGGCAATGGAGATGGTTGGAATTGTTGAAAGACTATGATGTTAACATCCTATATCATCCCGAGAAAGCAAATGTTGTGGCTGATGCTCTTAGCCATAGGTCCACGGGAAGTTTATGTGATTTTCAGCCAGAGAAAAGAGGGATAGCTCATGAGCTCCAGCAGTTAGATAGCCTAGGAGCTCGAGTATTGGATTCAGGTAGTATGGGAGCTATCATACAAAATGCAGTGGTTTCGTCGCTAGTAGTGGAAGTAAAACAGCGTCAATATGAAGATCCCATGCTAATTCATTACAGAAAAACACTCCCTGAGAAGGAGAAGTCATCATTTGAGATTTCTGGAGATGGAGTTCTCCGATACCGAGGCAGGTTATGTGTTCCTAATGTTGTAGGATTACGCCACCAACTGTTAAGAGAAGCCCATTGTTCCCTGTCACACCCTAACAATGGTAGGGCATGATGGGCACCCGACTCTCATCAGAGTCCAGCGAACCCTTAGACATTCGCTCTATCAAAACTTGTCATTTCAAAAACTTTTAAAAACATAAAACTTTTCCAAATAGAAATCATTATATTTATAACGATTATGAAAACTTTCAATCAAATAAGTACTTTAAACCAATTGAAATCATCTAAAATACATACTCTTTTAAAATCCACAAATGACTCAACTGACATCACTTTGTCGACATCTCGACAAATATACCACAGGATACTATCTGCAGAAGTCTCTAAGAAATAAACTGAACATTATGAGTCAGGACAGGGCCCTGTCATACCCACAATCATACATATCTATACATGACTCAGCACAGCTCCAGAATGAGGTGGAACTTGCCAATCCCAGTTGACGTCCGAGCATCCTAGCTATACACTTAACCTGCCAAACAATCTAGGGCTGCGAGCATGAACACAGCGTCCCCAGGCAAAAGGACGTCAGTACGGACAATGTACTGAGTATGTAATGTGGTAACAAATCATAATCATAATTTGACTTAGGAGAGAAGAAATCACAATCTAACTCAATACCTGCAGCCTTCGCTGGAAGAAACATAAATGTGCACATGAAGTCTCAAAACAATCTTTGAGTAAATAATGCAATCCAACACACATGCCGCTTCCGACATGTTAACAGAATGGTCCTTTCGGACAGTTGCTTCCGGCTAGTATCACAATAGTCCCTTAGGACGGCTGCGTCCGGCATAATAATGATGGCCCCTTCGGGCAGCCGCTTCCGGCTTAATAATGATGGCCCCTTCGGGCAGCTACTTCCGGCTTAATATCACCATCATATCAATACAAACTAAATCCACAAATATCAATTTCAATCCATATCATAAGTCACTAATATATTCATCACAATTCAGTTATTAGCCTTAGTCTTTATAAGAAGTTATCAAATTTGTATCTCACTAGACTTGGGAGGACATACTTCCAGGTTTGAGGGTAGAATTGTTATGAAATTCTTACTACCTATATTCTACTCAAATTCATATTATTGCCCTACCCAAAGAATAAATTATCATATCAATACAAAGGGATGATACTATGTAATGTAAACATAAATCGTAAATGAAATAAAGTAATAAAATCTCGCACCCCCTTCAGAGTGGTTTTGAAAATAAAACTTTATGTTTCCTTTATTATAAAACTAATTTCCTCGAAATCATAAGTAAAACCATATACACAACTCAACTTGGCACCTTATGTGTGTTCCCTTTGGAACAAAATAGGAGCACAATATCAATAAGCCATCACAAGAAACATTTAGACCTTACTAGTCTAAGAATGGAATCATATGGAGTACATATAGAATGAATAGCACAAGAATCATGCCAAAGGAAGAAAGGTTTGTCTTACATACCTTGTCGCTTATGTGATTAGCTTAACTTATGCTTCCAAACACTGGACAATATACAAGCAAGGTAAACGAAACGGTAGACAACTTGAAAGAGGTTCATATACTTCTTTAAGCTCGTATTTAACTTTCGTAAATTCGGGCAGCATTTTCCCTGAAATCTTCGTTTCCCTCTAATTCCAATTCAATTTAACAACGCAATCAGCAACCAACAACAACAACAACCATCTCATATAAGCCTCTTTAAACTCAAAGCATCAACTCCCAAAGATATACACCAAAACAACCCAGTATACGCTTTGTATACGATATCTATATTCACTTTATTCTCCCAAATCCAGGAACACCAACTTATCAACAACATCAACAACAATATCAACAATCATTTTATATCAATATCCAACTAATTCCATCCATTTAATCATACCAAAATAGACCCCAACTTATTTGATATCCAAAAATGATAACTGAACTTTCAACGTCATTTTCTCTGTTGTAACCCATCAAATCTATCAATGATCATGATAAGAACATCATTAACATTTTAAAAATACCTTATATGAGCAGCCACCACGAAACCAACATCCCCCAAGTTCAAATTTTAGCTTAAAAAGACGGCAACAACTTGTACTACACTTTACTCTTCACGAGCCTCGGAATTCGGAACCTCGAACTTGATCAAAAATTGGTTTCTCTCTCTAAGGGCTCTCTTCCCTCTCTCTAAAATATTATGGATCTTTTGGTATGAAAATGAGGCAGATAAGGGTGAAAATATTCCTTAAATAGCAAGGGAAGTGGGCCTGACCCGACTTGGAGTCGGGTTGAGCCGAGCCGACTGCCCAACTTGACCTTCCTGCCTTAAAACGTCCATAACTTTTTATCCCTATGTCTCATGAAGGCCCACGACATATGGTTGGAAAGATAATTCAATTATCTACAACTTTACTATTTGGAGTTTTCCCAATTCCCAAACACTGATAGGGTTATAGCCTCCCGAAATCAGATCACCCAAAAACGTAACTTAAAAACATCTTTTTGGAGGACTCACACTTGGATTTGGCTCAAGGGTCCTTCTTGAGTTGTGTTTAACTTCACATATACCGTTCATATAACTTTTCATATGTCCTTTATAAAAAAAACACATCATGTGGGCCCCACCTCAGCTTACGGTTACGAGGGCTATGTATCTTTTAACGTATCATTCCAATCATGTTGTACGAATTGCAAATATCATACTCATGCTATCCTCATGCTAATACAGTAGAATTTCATCCTTTATATTTGCTCCTCCTTGAGCTCACATTAAGCCGTCTGCAGACTTAGTAACGCGAAATTTTCTAGGGTGTAACATCCTTCCCCTCTTAGAAACATTCGTCCTTGAATGTTAAATGAAGACTAATACTCGTATACAATTCCAACACTTACTAATATCACTCAACCCTTCACAACTCCTAAGGTCCTTTTCGATACTTATCTTTCCTCTATAAGCTTCAACTTCCCTTAACCTCATTGAAGCTTTCAGTTATATTGATTTCTATGAGGGACACATTAGTCTCTTTCCTTAAACACATCTAATCATGTTTCTTTCTCTTCCTTGTTTCATTCTTTACTCATTTAGGAATACACTTTTTTATACTAACTCACCTCTCGAATGACTCCTTGCTTATCATTGATTCCCCTCTTAAGTCTCTTCTCATAATCTTATCACATTATTCGAATCATATTAATCTTAGTTCATCAACCTTACTTCTAATCCACAAGAGAACTTAACTTAACCCTCGACTAATGATGATCACACCAGACCTATCTGGTCGGGCAGCTTATATACATACATACATGATATGATGATGTTTATGATGTAAGTTAGCATGCATTCCTCTGTCTTAAGTGACATTCAGTTACAGGTTGTTTCCCTTACTTGATATTCCCTTATCTCTTTGATATGTTGTTATTGTCCATGCCTTACATACTCAGCACAATATTCGTACTGACGTCCTTTTTTTGACACTGTGCTCATGCCCACAGGTAGACAGGGAGGGGGCCTAGATTCATAGGATTTTATCAGCAGCTACACAGGAGCACTCCATCATTCCGGAGGTGCCAGTTATTGATGTATTTATTTTGTGTACATATTTGGGCATGACGGGGTCTTGTCCCGTCCTTATGTCTAGTACTCTAGTAGAGACTCGTAGATGCGTATGTGTGGGTAGTAAACGTCCCATGATGACTACGTTGTCCATTTGTATATTATTTTTGCAGCCGTGACGGCTTATATATATACATGTGATGCCTTCGAGATTATATATGTTCAGGATAAGTACGATGATTTGCATGATGAGTGGTGCTCGGTAGTCAGCTCCAGGTACCAGTCATGGCCCCCTAGTCGGGTCGTGAAAAAAGTGGTATCAGAGCAGTTCCGTCCTAGGGTGTGTCTACGAGATGTTTCCAGCAGAGTCTCATTTATGGGCATGAAGCGCACCACACTTATAAACAAGAAGCTGCGAGGCATTTAGAAAAAATGACCATTCTTCTTCTTACTACATCATTCCATAGAGCCATGTTATAAGATTTTCTCCTCCCTAATTGTGCGCTATGATTTCAGCGGTGCCGGTAAAGAGAAAAGCCACCGCCGCCCAGAATGGTAAGGATACGACAGATAGGCGGATAGCAAGGGAGCCGCCAACAAATGTAGAAGAAGGTGAATTTCATAATGAGGCTCCATCTAATACCTCTCACACTCCGCCTGCTCTAGAAGAACAAGAGGGAGCTTCAGTTCCAGCTTCTATGCCTCCAGTTCCTCCACCGGGTGCTTCGGGTCAACAAATGACCAAAGCTATTCAACTATTGACACAGCTAGTTTCCGCTCAGGCACAGTGGTCGGGTACAGGTCCAGGTGACAGGGCACCTAGTGCTAGAGCCCGTACTTTTATGAGTTTAAATCCCCCAGAATTTTTCTGGTCGAAGCCGGATGAATACCCGCAAGGTTTTATTCATTAGATGCTGAGAACATTGAGAATCATCCATGCCTCCGATACTGAATTGGTTTTGGCATCCTATAGACTCCGAGATGTGGCGGTTCTTTGGTATAATAACTGAATATCTTCAAGAAAGGAAAATGCACCTCCCCCGATTTGGCAGGAGTTCGTGAAATCTTTTATTGGTCATTATTCGCCACCCGAGGTTCGAAGGTGTCATGACCCGACTAGGGGCCATGACGGGTACCCGGGGCTAACCACCGAGCACCACTCATTATATTACTTATCATACTCATTAAGCGTACATTCATTAATTTATACTCAATCATAGGAAAACTATTTTTCATTTGGAATCATAATTACTTTTATATACATAAGCCCTTCGGCTATCAAAATAATAATATAGGTACAATAGTAACATTGTGAGACCATACTACCCACACATGCGTATCTACGAGCCTCTATTAGAGTACTAGACATATGGACGGGACAAGACCCCGTCGTGCACAAAATACATATATATACACAAAAGAATAAACCAAATAGCACCTCCGGAGTAATGGAGTGCTCATGTAAATCTGCTGATAACTTCTACGAGTCTGGATTACCTCCCTGTTTACCTGTGGGCATGAGCACAACGTCCAAAGAAAACGGACGTCAGTACAAAAATTGTACTGAGTATGCAAGGCATGAATGAAATGAACATGATAGAGAAATCATAAGTCATAAGGTGAAGATACAACCTGCTTAACTTTTAAGGGAGGATACATTTCATGCATATATCATATTTATAATCATAGTACATGTATCATCATAGCGCATACATCATCGTATCATATAAATCATCATCGTTAACCCACGTCCGGGTAACCATCATATGCTGCCCACTAGTGGTAATCATGTCCGGCCTTCTAGGCGCGGTGGAACCATAAGCAGCCCGCCTTAGCGGTGACATGTCCGGCCAACTAGGCACGGTGGAATCATAAGCAGCCCGCCTTCGCGGTGACATGTCCGGCCAACTAGGCACGGTGGAATCGTAAGCAGCCCTCCTTCGCGGCTGCATGTCCGGCCAACTGGGCACTGTGGAATCGTAAGCAGCCCGCCTTCGCGGTGGCATGTCCGGCCAACTAGGCACGGTGGAATCGTATCGTCATATAGTCAACATAACTCATCATTTTTATACATCTCATAGGCATATCATAATCTTATCATAACTTAACATTATCATACATTCATCATTAATCCTACATTAGAACTTGAAGGTAACCATGGCTATGTCGGGGTGACATGAGGTCGTGAAACCCTGACTACGTTATGGAGTGATCATAATCGTCATATCTCACCTTGGAAGGACTAGCATTTTAAGGTGAGTGTACACAAGGAAAATCATCAATGGAATTACAGTTAGGATCATTAGCTTCATGGACATTTTATATTACTCTAGGATTCTTCATACTTAAATTCATCATCGTCATTAACATACTCGTATCATGTCTCCTTTCTTTATCATGTGCGTATGTAGCTCTTTATAGTCATGGACTCATAATTTCTATTATTTAGAAAGATCATGGAAAGATAGGAAGATTTATGTCATAGGAGTCATGCCGTAGAAAGAAAGGATTATCCTTACATACCTCTTTCCTTTAGCTATTCTATCGTTTGATCGTTCTTCTTCGTTGCTCGTGTTTCTACCTTCAAGAAAATCCATACTCATATTAGATAATCAACAGCATAAGCGCGTTTGAACTAAGCTAGAGAAATTTGAGCAGCATCTCCTTTATTTATACTACTTTCTCCATACCATATATCAACTCCCAAACGTCAATAACAACATTCATAATATCATCATCAATAACTTTTATCAAATTCATCATTATCCAATCTCCATAATTTACTCTCAAGGTCATCCATAATCATGACCATATCACAACTTTACGTTCATTCTCATCTAATGCTTCTATCATGCTCTTTACATCATTCATAACGTAATTACAATCTCAACATATCAATATTCATGATTCATTCAAAACTACTACTCAAAAATGACACTATTCCCACTTTCATGACTCATTTCCTATACCCTTCCACAATCCAAGTGTATCAACTTTTCAATACCTTAAATAACATGAAAATATCATAAAACTTACATTAGATGGTGTAGAAATAAGACTTGAGTTGAAATATCTCTCTTGCACCAAAACCCTAGTTCACTTCTATGGAATTGCTTGACTTGGATGAACTTTGATGTGTTTCTCACACTTAGTTTTGTTGATTTGATGAAGTTGATCATCAATTTCTCATGAGTTCTTGTATATGGAGTGTGTGGAAGGTTCTAGAGAATTCTTGAGTTGTGGAGATGAAAAATGAAATGAAATAAATGTGTTGAGGTCCTTATATCAACTTTTAAAAATCTGTCCTGACGAAATTATACGGACACTTATACGGTCCGTATAAGTGACCGTGAAATCACTTCAGCAACCATCCCTTTCTGTGTCAATTGGACGGCACATTATATAGTCCGTATAAATTTATAAGGTCCATATAAGTGACCGTGAAATCACCCCGTCAACTTCTCACTTCTGTGTTCATTTTACGACACATTATAAGGTCCGTATAAGTGACCGTATAATCCCATCAGTGAGGGACTTCACTGTGACGATTCTGCAGTTCATTATACGGACCGTATAATCGGCCGTTGAACCCATCTTTTCTCCGATCTTGTTCTCGTCACTTCGTTTGATCTCCAATCCTTATAGAACCTTCTTCATACTTGTTTAACACCTCATTAACGATATAAGGGATGTTATAATTCTTCTCCAAGGCACTATTAAATCATCATTAACTTGTTACTCATAAATCCTTTCCGACACACAACATATACCTTGCTTTCCTTAACCACTTTCGTCTATCACCTCAAATGTCTTTGAAATCTTATTTAAAATCATCACACGTTATTTCTTACTTATTAAATCATCATATACGTCGTGCCCTTCGTTAGTCTACTCACTGTACGTTAACGAAAAATTTTCGGGGTGTAATAGAAGGGCCCGAGCTGACAGTTTTCTAAATTTAAAGTAAGGGAATATGAGTGCCCGGGAGTATAGCCTTCACGTTAATTCATTGGATAGAAATGCTCCGACTATGATGGCTGACATGGGAGATAGATTATATCAATTCGTGAGTGGCTTAGGGCCGCATTTAATCAAAGACTGCCTGACGGCTTCATTGCAAAAGGGGATGGACATTTCCCGTATTCAGGCCCACGTCCAGAATTTAGAGGAGCAGCAAGAGCCGCAGAGGGATGACCGTGATATTGATAGAGGGCAGAGTAAGAAGGCCAAATCTTTTGGTGCCGCCAGTGACTATAGAGAGGGATCGAGGCAGTCATATTCTAGATATTCGGGTCGGTCCGCGACGAGTGCACCTCCTCGATTTGCAGGCAGGAGATTTGATCGCCCCATTTATTCTGGTCCGGGTCAGAGTTCGAGAGCCCCTGGTAAACAGTTTGGAGGTGATCCTAGCTAGCGGAGACCACCAGTGCTGCGATGTAGCCAGTGTGGTAGATTACATTTCGGTCAGTATCACCGAGGTTCAGATGCCTGCTATACCTGTGGTCAGGTTGGGAATATGATGCGAGATTGTCCATCGATGAGTGGTAGAGTTGGGGTTCAGCCCACAAGATCAGCAGTCGGTTCTTCCTCGTCTGTGAGCCCAATAGAGCAGACTCCCCAGATTCTAGTAGGTCGTGGTAGGGGTAGAGGGGGAGCATCCAATTCAGGTGGTACCCAGCCCCATATCTTTGCTCTAGCCGGACGACAGGATCTTGAGTCCTCTCTGGATGTGGTTACAAGTATACTATCTATATTCTCTCATGAGGCTTATGCATTGATAGATTCGGGTTTCACGTTGTCTTATATTACTTCGTATATTGCTGGTCGTATTAGGGTGAAACCCCAGCCAATTAAACCTTTTGAGGTATCTACTCCTGTTGGTGATTCCGTAATAGCTAGACGATTATAGAAGAATTGTATAGTGGTGGTATGTGATCGTTAGACTAAAGTTGATTTAGTTTAGTTGGAAATGTAAGTTTTGATGTGATTATGGGTATGGATTGGTTGGCCTCATGTTATGCCAATGTTGATAGCCGAATGAAAGTAGTTCGATTCCAATTCCTGGGAGAGCCCGTGCTTGAATGGAAAGGCAATATAGCATCTCCTAGAGGTAGGTTTATTTCCTACCTTAAGGAAAGGAGGATGATAGCAAAAGGCTACATTTATCACTTAGTCCGAGTTCATGACACCGAAGCAAAGCCACCGACTTTTCAATCTGTCCCGGTAGTGAATGAATTTCCCGATGTATTTCCAGATAAACTTCCAAGCCTTCCTCCGGAAAGAGAGATTGACTTTTCCATTGACGTGTTACCAGAAACTAAACCAATCTCCATTCCTCCTTACCGAATGGCTCCTGCAGAATTGAAAGAGCTAAAGGCACAACTGAAGGATTTGCTTGGGAAGGGGTTCATTAGGCCCAGTTCATCACCGTGGGGAGCACCTGTCCTATTTGTGGGAAAGAAAGATGGTTCCCTACAGACGTGTATTGATTATAGGCAGCTGAATAAGGTGACGATTAAGAATTAATATCCCCTCCCGAGAATCGATGATTGTTTGATCAATTACAGGGTGCCAAGTGGTTTTCCAAAATATATCTGAGGTCATCTTATCATCAAGTGAGAGTTAGAGAAGAAGACATTCCTAAAACAGCTTTCAGAACGAGATATGGCCACTATGAATTTCGGGTATTGTCGTTTTGGTTAACTAATTGTTATATCCCGTACTTTTGTACATTTGATTTGTCATAAGTTAATCGACATAAGTTCAACGGCAAGGTTAATGTTTGAGGTTATAAGTATTTATGCGACGCTTAACGAGTGATAAGTAAGTGTCGTGAAGGTTAAAGGTTAAACAAATCTGGGCTATACCTTAAACCGCTCGCACCGGAGAATTTTTGTTATACTCAAGTATGCAAATAAAGAGATACGTGTATAAAAGGATGGAAGTTGTATTTAAAATGATAAATGGTTTAGGTGGCGGAACCCACATTTAAAAGATAGGAAAAGGTGAAGGTTTATGCCTACAGGTTTCACTTCTAATATAAATATACACGTTCAGCAACCTTCATTTGGAGAAAATTGGATATTCACTTAAGCATGGCATAGCAACATATATGTTACATTCTGTATTTTCGTGCGTCGGAAAGCATGCGAGTTAAATGACACTACAAACGGAAACGTGGTTATCCCCCAAGCTTATAGGTGGTTGTGGTGATGGTACAAATGTGTTATAAATATTAGAAGTTCAACAAATCTAAGAAACTAAGTTTCGTCGAGGTTCGAAATTTATTTGGTGAAATACGGTCCAAGCTATAATATCCCGTATTTTTGGACTAAAAAAAATTAATCGTCCAACATGAGCAAATTTAGTCGAGCCCAAAAAATTCGATCATATTCAAGGATGAAAATCAAGAACTCGGTGTATACAAGGAATGAAGTCCCGAAATGATTTAAGATGAAAAAGTGTGACGACAATGATGAAAAATAATATTTTATGTGTGACAAATGAGGTTATGAACTAGTGTTATATCACATGGTCATAACAATGAGCAAATGGAGTGCATTAAAAATGGTCATTATTTAAGTGAATTGAGATCAAGAAATTAATTATGGGTATAATTTTTACATGGGAAATTATAATGGAAGTCTAGGAATTAATTAAGGTTATGGGCTAATTCCTTGATTGGCATGGTCAACGTGAGTGGGGGTGAGATGGCAGCAATAAGACAAAGTGGATAAGCGTAAATCCACATGGCATCATGATATTTATTCCAACCTATGACTAATTGTATATGCAAGATCTGTTAGTGGACACGTAGATTGGACATGATGCAATGCAAATATAATATGCATAGGTTGTGTGGACCCCACGGCCACCAACAAGAAATAAATGGGATCTGTCCTTTTCTTTTTAGTGGCTTCTCACGAGAGTAACTCATAAGGAGCAGCAAGTGCTTACACATTTTGTATGTGTCTAAATGAGTGACACCTTATGATAAGTGAATTACTATAAAATAATGGTCAACAAGAGTGGACCCCACTGTCCACAATGAAGAACCCATTTAAGATCTGTTGTGCACTATATTTATATATTTTGGAGGCAGCAAATGACTACAAGGTATTTTGGTTACTCTTATCAAAAGGAAATATTTTATAACGTGTAAGAGGTCTTGAGCAAATTAGGAAAATTCTATGTTGATTACGTTGAAGGCATCATATATATTTCCACACCAGCACCAAAACGTAAAGGAGAAGTGTTGATTTGAAGGGTAAGTAAGTATGATTTCATTCTTCTATAATTATTTCTTCAACGAGTTTATGATTCTAACACTAGTTCCCTCCAGATTATGATGAATCGAAGATTTCTACGAAGTAAAGTAAGATGAAAGAAGAGTAGTTTATGGCATATGAGGTAAGAAATCCTCTCTCCTAGATATATTTAAATTCGTCCAGGTCATAGTTAAATTGTGAGACGGGAACTACGAAATTAATTGCGGGAAATCGGATAAATGATTATTGTTATCATACGGACTGTTTGATGGTTATCATAAATTATTTAGTGAGCTGGAATATCGTGAAATGTGCTGTAGTTATTGTTATCCTGCTTGTTGTTATACAATGTATATACGAAAATAAAGAAGTGTATACAAGTATCGATATAGGAATTGATGGAATAAACGCAAACTTACGAATAGAATTGTCAATTGATATAGTTGGAGTTGTGGGTTGTTTTTCTTGTTGTAAATATATGATATAAAGCCGAGATTTGTGGTAAATGATGTCCTTATCATATTGAGAATATTTTTAAGGTTAAGAAGAAAACATACGAAAAGGTGCCATGGAGTATACGAATTGTAATTCGAGCTTGTCGCTCGTTATAGAGTATTACGAAATTGTTATGGACATGCATGTTGTGTTTTTGGGATTTATTTGTTGTTGGGCTGATATACCAAATTGGGAGATGCTAATGATATCGAGGAGATGTTGCCCGTTACGTTTTAGAATTAAGTCATCAATTAATATATATGATATGCGAAATCCTTCTTAAGTCACGTGCGTATTCTTATGATTATAGGTTTATCATATTAATTGTGGAAGTTCTTGGCTGGACTGAGGTCTTGAACGACGTAAGGTATGTAAAGCTAACCCTTCTTTCTTTTTGGCATGATCTTTATGAAACAAATAGACGATGTATATATATATATATATATATATATATATATATATATATATATATATATATATATATGACTCCAAAGAACTCCTATTCTTAGAGCCACTAGAATGGCTAATGTTCTTGATTTCCAGAAACTATTTTATTATGTCTTGATACGTGTATATAATCCTTGAGGTTCTATTTTCATATAATCCACAGCGATATTCGAAAGGTATTTGATATAACTATTGTGTTGGTTTTCAAATGATGTTTCGTTTTGATTATTCTATTGAGTCTCAGATATGATTTAATTAGCATATGGTTTCTCACTACTCTGCTCGTGCATGCCTCAATATGTGTTTCACCGAGTCCCGGGCCGGGTATGTTATCGTGCACAGTTTCACTGCATTGTTCACCGAGTCCCTCACTAGAGGGCCGGGTACGGTATATATATATTATGGTGTTATGGTGTTATGCTGTGTTATGGAGTTATGCTGTGTTACGGAGTTATGCTGTGTTCTGGAGTATGCTGTGTTATGGCGCCAAAGACAGGGTGGCGACCATGTTCACCGAGTCCCATAATGGGCCGGATATGATATATGATATTGACATGCATGATTTATGTTTCAAAGGCAAGCATTTTGGTATTCTGGTTATTGTACTCGTTTTCTGTACTTCTTATTTCAGTTATGATCCTGTTTACTGTATTTTATGCTTTACATGCTCAGTACATATTCCGTACTGACCCCCTTTCTTCGGGGGGCTACGTTTCATGCCCGCAGGTGCAGATACTCACTTTGGTGATCCGCCAGCTTAGGATTCCCTTTCTGCTGTCTTGGAGAGCTCCGTCGTTCCGGAGCCTAGATTTTGGGACAGACTTCCTGATATGTATATATATATATATGTTTTTGTCCAGGGGTACGACGGGGCCCTGTCCCGTCATATGTTACTGTTGATACTCTTAGAGGTCTGTAGACATGTATGTGGGTTGTGTACAGGTTTGATCAGCTGTGTCTATATGGTTATTGCGGATGTTCTGTCGTGGTAGCAGTCTTGCCGGCTTGCATATGTTATCGTTTCGTAGTGGCAGCCTTGTCGGCTTGCGTAATATTCTGATACGTAATGGCAGCCTTGTCGGCTTGCGTAGTATAATGATATATATACAGTGGCAGCCTCGTCGGCTTGCGGATGTTATTTCGATATGATTGATTGAGGACCTATAGTATCATTCCGGTTATGTTGACAGGTACATGTGGGTGTCCAGCTCGGGCACTAGTCATGGCCCACGGGGCTGGGTCGTGACACTAATGCCCGGCGGTGTTTGTGAATCTGATGAATAATGTATTCAGGCCTCTTTTAGATTTGTTTGTGATAGTATTCATTGATGATATTCTAGTATACTCTCGGATAGAGACAGAGCATGTAAACCATTTACGTATTGTCCTTGGGATTCGCCGGACGCGTGAATTGTACGCTATCTTTTTGAAATGTGAATTCTGGCTGAATTCTGTAACTTTTCTAGAACACATTATTTCAGCTGATGGCATTCGAGTTGATACTCAGAAAATTGAGGCTGTGAAGACTTGGCCAAGGCCTACAACACCTACAGAAGTCTGTAGTTTTCTAGGATTGGCAGGTTACTATAGAAAGTTTGTGGAAGGGTTTTCCTCTATCTCAGTGCCATTGACGAAGCTAACTCAGAAGTCAGCAAAATTTCAATGGACTGATGCTTGTGAACACAGTTTCCAGGAATTGAAGGATAAGTTGACTTCAGCCCCAGTCCTGACACTTCCAGAAGGACCAAATGGTTATGTTGTGTATTGTGACGCCTCTAGTGTTGGGTTAGGTTGTGTGTTGATGCAGCACGGCAAAGTCATCACCTACGCTTCAAGGCAGTTGCGGAAACATGAAAAGAATTACCCAACTCATGACCTCGAACTGGCCGTGGTTATTCATGCACTAAAGATGTGGAGACACTATTTGTATGGCGTTCACATTGATATTTATATAGATCACAAGAGTCTCCAATATATTTTCCAACAGAAGGAGTTAAATCTATGGCAAAGGTGGTGGTTAGAACTGTTAAAAGATTATGACATGAGTATTATATACCACCCCGGAAAGGCGAATGTAGTAGCTGATGCACTTAGCCGCAAATAAATAGGTAGTCTATGTGAGGTTCCTCCGGAGACGAAAGAATTAATTCGCGAGCTTCACTAGCTAGCCAGCCTCGGAGTTCGCCTAATTGATTCAGTCGATGCAGGGAGTAGTATTCACAACCCGGCTATTTCATCCTTTGATATGGAGGTAAGAGAGCGCCAATATGAAGATCCCCAGTTGAACCACTATAGAGATACATTCCATGAGAATGAGAAGTCGCCATTTGAAATTTTTATAGAAGGAGTTCTTAGATACAGAAACAGGCTATGTGTTCCAAATATTACGGGACTACATCTTCGGATTATAGAAGAAGCTCATTTCTCTCGGTATTCCATTCACCCAGGAGCGACAAAGATGTATCATGACCTCAAATTGAGGTATTGGTGGGATGGAATGAAGAAAGACATAGCAGAATTTGTAGCTCAATGTCCAAATTGCCAACAAGTGAAAATTGAGCATCAAAAGCCAGGAGGATTATTGCAAGCGATGGAAATTCCAGCCTGGAAATGAGAAGTGATTAACATAGATTTCATTGTGGGTTTGCCTCGTTCTTGGTGAAAGTATGACTCTATATGGGTGATCGTGGAAAGACTCACGAAATTAGCTCATTTTCTTCCAGTTAGAACCACATATTCGGCGGAAGATTAAGCAAGGTTGTATCTGAAAGAGATTGTACGACTTCATGGTGTCCCAATATCCATTATTATTGATAGAGGAGCACAATTTACAGCTAAATTCTGGAAGTCCTTTCAAGAAGGTTTGGGTACTCAGGTAAGGTTTAGCACAGCGTTTCATCCACAAACTGTTGGGCAAGTCGAACGCACTATTCAGACCTTGGAAGATATGTTGCGGGCATGTGTGCTAGATTTCGGAGGTAGCTGGGATGATCATTTACCCCTTATTGAGTTTGCATACAACAACAGTTATCATTCCAGTGTTCAGATGGACTCGTATGAAGCTCTATATGGAAGAAAGTGTAGATCCCCAATTGGGTGGTTCGAAGTAGGAGAGGTAAAACTAATAGGTCTGTAGTTGATTCAATAGGCGGTGGAAAAATTCAAGGTTATCCGAGATCGATTACTAACAGCCCAGAGTCGCCAAAAATCTTATGCGGACAACCGTCGGCGGGACCTGGAATTCCAAGTCGACCAGTGGGTATTCCTGAAGGTATCACCGATGAAAGATGTGATGAGATTTGGCAAGAAGGGAAAACTAATTCCTCGATATATTGAACCTTATGAGATTGTCCGCAAAATAGGCCAAGTAGCTTATGCACTGAACTTGCCTCCGGAACTTGAATCAGTCCATCCAGCTTTTCACATATCAATGCACCATAAGTGTGTCGGAGATCCTACTAGGATCATGCCAGTAGATGATGTTTAGGTGACGAAAAAGTTAGCTTATGAGGAAGTACCCATTGCCATACTAGATAGGCAAGTACGAAGACTTAGAAACAAAGAAGTAGCTTCAGTCAAAGTCCTGTGGTGAAACTATAACCGAGAGGAAATGACTTGGGAAGCGGAAGAAAACATGAAGTCCAAGTACCCGCACTTATTCCAACCCCCGAAAGAGATCCAAGATGAGACATCAATAATATGAGGTATATATACTATCTTTTCCTGCTTTTGGATCGTGTGTGGCCATAATTTCTTACTATTGTGTTGTAGCCCTGTGAGGCGTTGTTATTGTGAGCTGTTGTGATAGGATGGTAGTGCCATATTACAGGGGAAACTCTAGCGAAATATTTGCAGAACTCACGAGAACTTAACATTCGAAGATAAATGTTTTTAAAGGGGGGGAAGAATGTTACACCTCAAAAACTTTCATGTCGTTGCACAGTAAATATAATAACGCAAGGTGAGGCATATATGATGTTTCTATGAGTAAGAAGTAGTACTTAATTGTTCCCATTAAGAGTCCAAAGACGTTTGAAGGAAAAGAAGAAAGTTCATTGAAGAATGTCAAGCATAAGTTGTGTTTTGGGAAGGATTTACAAAGTACCGAGTTAGTGTTGACTTAATGGTGTCTTAAAGAAGAGTTATAATGCCTCTTAGATTGTAAATTAAGTGTTAAGCAAGTGCTAAGAAGTTTCTATAAGGATCGGGGATCAAACGAAACGACGAGAACAACTTCGGAAAACTGGGAGTTATACGGCCAACTTATACGGCCCGTATAATTTATATTGTCCATATAAGGGACCCTATAACCTGTCCAGAAAAGGGTCTCCACTGGAAGCATTATACGATCACATATACGGACCATATAAGTTATACGGACCGTATGTGTGTCTGTATAATACCGTCGGGACAAATTTTAAGTTTTATAAAGGAGGCCCCAAGTTCATTTATTTCATTTCCCATTTTCTCTCCAAACCTCAAGGCACCTCTAGAACTTTCCACACCCTTTATTTACAAGAATCCCACATAAATCAAAGATCAGCTTCATCAAACCAAGGGAATCAAGTGCAAGGAAGCTCTTTGGGGTTGTTAGAAGTCAAGAATCTCTTTGGATTGAAACTAGGGTTTTTCTTCAAGTGAAGCATTTCCATCCTAAACTTATTTTTACACAATCAAAGGTGAGCTTTATGATAATTTCATGTTATTTAGAATATTGAGTGGTTGAAAGACTTGGATTATGGAAGAAAGTAGAATATGGGTTACAAATATGAGAATAGTAGCATTTTTTAGTAGTCGCTTCACATAAAGCATGATTCTTGACATGTTGCGATTATAATTATGTTATAAATGATATTAAGAACATGGGAGAAACATTATATGAGGGTGAATGTAATGTTGTATTATGACCATGGTTATGGATGACCTTGAGAGGAAATTGTGGAAATGGATAATGTCGAACTTGACAAAGTTATTGATTGTGATATTATGAATATTATTATTGACGTTTGGGAGTTATTATATTATATGGAGAAATTTATAGAAACAAAGGAAATGCTGCCCAATTTTCGTTAGCTTTAGCTTAAGCTTAAGTACGATTCCGATTATCGAATCTTAGCACGAACTCCTTTGAAGGTAGAATTGCGAACTTGGAAGGAAGTGTATAGTAGGCAAGTTAGAAAGGAATAAAGGTATGTAAGGCTAGTCCTTTCTTTTCTAAGGCATGATCCATATGACATGACTTTCTTTATTTTCCATGACCATCTTACATTCCGGAAACTATGAGTCTATATTTATAAAGAGCTTCACATGAGGTAAAGATAAGAGAAATGTTACAAGTATGATAATGGTGATGATGAGTCTAAGTCTAAAGATTCTCAAGCTCATGATATGATAGTTTTATGAAGCTAATGATCCTTTGATGTTGCTCATTGTTGTTACACTCACCTTATAATGTTAGTTCCTTCAAGGTGAGGTTGGATGCTCATGATTACTCTATAATGGAATCGGGGGTTCTCGACCTTACGTTACCCCGATAGAGTTATAGTTTATCTTTGAGTCCTTATGCATGCTTTATGAGATGTATATGGTGATAAGATTACACCGTGCCTATATGGCCGGGAAGACACCGCTAAGGCGGGGGTCATATACACCATGTCTTGAGGGCATGGGTAGACACCACTAGTGGGCGGTATGAGATGTTTACCCCGGACGCAGGAGGCCTGGACGCGGGCTAATGATGATTACACCATACCTATATGGTCGGGAAACTTATATATATACATACATGATATGATGATGTTTATGATGTAGGTTAGCATGCATTCCTCTGTCTTAAGTGACATTCAGTTACAGGTTGTTTCCCTTACTTGATGTTCCCTCATCTCTTTAATATGTTGTTATTGTCCATGCCTTACATACTCAGTACAATATTCGTACTGATGTCCTTTCTTTTTGGACGTTATGTTCATGCCCACAGGTAGACAGGGAGGTGGCCCAAATTCATAGGAGTCTATCAGCATCTACACAGGAGCACTCCATTATTCCGAAGGTGCCAGTTATTGATGTATTTATTTTGTGTACATATTTGGGCACGGAGGGGTCCTTTCCCGTCCTTATGTCTAGTACTCTAGTAGAGGCTCATAGATGCGTATATGTGGATAGTAGATGTCCCATGATGACTACGTTATCCATTTGTATATTATTTTTGCAGCCGTGAGGGCTTATATATATGCATGTGATGCCTTCGAGATTATATGTGTTCAGGATAAGTACGATGATTGGCATAATGAGTAGTGCTCAGTAGTCAGCTCTGGGTACCCGTCATGGCCCCCTAGTCGGGTCGTGACAAGGGCAACATGAGATTTGGCAAGAAGGGCAAGCTTAGTCCCCGGTACATTGGACCTTATGAGATTGTACGCAAGGTAAGGCAAGTGGCTTACAAATTAGATCTATCTCCTGATTTAGATTCAGTTCACCCAGTTTTCCATGTATCGATGCTTCATAAGTGCATTGGAAATCCTTCTAGAATTGCACCAATAGATGATGTCCAAGTTACCAAACAATTGTCTTATGAAGAAGTCCCCATTGCCATTTTAGATAGGTAAGTACGGAAGCTTAGAACCAAAGAGGTAGCTTCAGTTAAAGTGTTATGGAAGAATAATAACCGAGAGAAAATTACTTGGGATGCGGAAGAAGACATGAAATCCAAGTACCCGTAATTGTTTCCACCCCCGGAAGAGATTCAAGATGAGACACCGTGATTATAAGGTATGTGATGCTTTCTTTTAATGCTTTAGGTCGTGTGTGGCCACATTTTTCTTGCTATTGTGTTGTAGCCCTGTGAGGCAATGTTATTTTGGGTTGCTGTGATAGGATGGTAGTACCATATTATAGGGGAAACTCTGACAAAATTTTTGTAGAATTCCCGAGAACTTAACATTCGAGGACGAATGTTTTTAAAGGAGGGAAGAGTGTTACACCTCGAAAAATTTCATGTCGTCATGTGGTGGATAGACTAACGCAGGGTAAGAAATATATGATGTCCCTACAAGTAAGAAGTGGTACTTAGCGGTTCTAATTAAGATTCCAAAGACATTTGAGGCAAGAGGAGAAAGTTCGTTGAAGAATGTAAAGTATAAGTCGTATTTTGAAAGGGGTTTGCAAAGACCGAGCTAATGTTGATTTAATAATGTCATGAGGAAAAGTTATAATTCTCCTTAGACTACTAATGAAGAATTAAACAAGTGTTAAGAAGGTTCCATAAGGATTGGAGATCAAACGAAACGACGAGATTAATTCCGTAAAAGTGGATCTTTACGACCACTTATACGGTCCGTATAACTTTATACGGTCCGTATAACCTCAACAGGAAGGGAAAATCCTTGATGGTGAAGTACGGTCACTTATACGGTCCGTATAAGTGCCCGTATAACATGATCGGGACAGTATTTTTTATCCAAGTATAAATATAAGTTCCCACTTCTAATTTCTCATTTTTCCAACTTCTCCACTTCTCTCAAGACCACTAGAAGGTTCCATACATTTCATTAACATAAATTCAAGGTGAATCAAAAATCAAATACCCAAGTCTAGTAGAATCAAGTGCAAGAATGCTAATTAGGATTGCTAGAAGTCAAGAATCTTTTTGGAGTTGAAGCTAGGGTTTTCCCCAAGTGAAGCTTTTTCATTCAAAACCCATTCCTTCACAATCAAAGATGAGTTTTATGTTCATTTCATGCTATTAAGAGTAATGAATAGTTGAAAGACTTGGATTATGGAAGAAAGTAGAAAATGGGTTACAAATGTGAGAATCGTGGTATTCTTGAATAGTAGTTTGACATGAATCATGATTCTTGAGATGTTACGAGTGAAATCTTGTTGTAAATGATACAAATGATGTTAAAGAAGTATTGTATGAGAACGAGTACGGTGTAATGCAATAGCTATGGTCATGAAACATTTTGGTAAGGAATTGTGGGAATTGGATAATGTCGAACTTGTCGAAGTTATTGATTATGATATTATGAATGTTGTTACTGATGTTTGGGAGTTGTTATATTATCTGGAGAATGTTGTAGAAATAAAGGAAGTGCTGTCCAATTTTTGTTTGCCCTTAGTCGTCTTAACTTAGCTTCAAGTATGTTTCCGGTTATCTAATCTTAGTACGAATTCTCTTAAAGGTAGAATAGTGAACTTGGAAGAAAGCGTTTAGTTGGCAAAGCTAGAGAGGCGAAAAGGCATGTAAGGCTAGTCCCTTCTTCTCTAAGGCATGATTCCTACAACATGACTTCCTTTATCTTTCCATGACTCTCTTATATTCCAAAAACTATGAGTCTATGATTATTAAGAGCTTCTCATGAAAGAAAGATAAGAGATGCGTTGTGAATATGACAATGATGATGATGAGTCTAAGTCTAGAGATTCTAAAGCTTATGATATGATATTTTTATGAAGCTAATGATCCTTATATGATTCCTTTATGTTATTCATTGTTGCTAGACTCACCTTATAATGCTAGTTCCTTCAAGGTGAGGCATGATGATCACGACTACTCCATAATGGAATCGGGGGTTCTCGACCTTAAGTCACCCCGATAGGATTATAGCTTGTCCTTGAGTTCTTATGCATGCTTTATGATTAGTATATAATAATGAGATTACACCGTGCCTAAATGGCCAGGCAGACACCGCTAAGGTAGGCGGCATATACACCATGTCTAGATGGCATGGGTAGACACCACTAATGGGCGGCATGAGATGGTTACCGAGAGGCTTGGACGCGGGCTAATGATGATCACACCTTACCTATTTGGTCGGGTAGCTTATATATGCATACTCGATATGATGTTGCTTATAATGTAACTTAGCATGCATTATTCTGTTATAAGTGACATTCAGTTGCAGGTTGTTTCCTTACTTAATGTTCTCTTATCTCTTAGACATGTGATTATTGTACATGCCTTACATACTCAATACATTGTTCGTACTGACGTCCTTCCTTGTTGGACGCTGTGTTCATGCCCATAGGTAGACAAGGAGGCGACCCAGATTTATAGGAGTCTATCAATAGCTACACAAGAGCACTCCATTATTCCGGAGGCGCTAGTTATTGATGTACTATTTTGTGTGTATATATATATATATTTTGGGCACGACGGGGTCCTGTCCAGTCCTTATGTCTTAGTACTCTAGTAGAGGCTCGTAGATACGGATGCGTGGGTAGTAGTTGTCTCATGGATACATCAGTGTATATTTTTGTATATCATTTTTGCAGCTGTGAAGGCTTATATATATTTATGTGTTGCCTTCGAGATTGTGTATGTTCAGGTTCGGTGTGATGATTAGCATAATGAGTGGTGCTCGGTAGTCAGCTCCGGGTACCCGCCATGGCCCCCTAGTCGGGTCGTGACACTCACAATATAACCACAGCAGATTAAATCACACAGGAATAATGGCATGAAGTCTACACAACATTCAATCACAACACATAGGAGCTCAACCATACAATATCATGCAATGAATACTAGACATTCTTTGTCATATTGAAATCACAAATATACATTTAACTAACCAAAGTCTAACTCAAGTAAACCGTAACCTACCTCAAAGCAGAGCTGGAACAATGCAAGTCACTTTGCTACAGCCTTTCCTTTCATCAAAGCCTCAGAACACTCCCAGTCTAGAAATAGAAGGCTCAATGAGTCATAATACTCAATCACAAGTTCCAATTCAAGAATACCCTTCCCTGACCCCATTCCAAGGGGTGGATGATTTTCTAGGTGATAAACAACCTATCTAGACCCTTAGTAATCATTACTCATCACTTTATAACAACATTCTATCAATATTCCCATTACAAGCTATTTTCCATGGCAAGACACCATTTTTATAGAACCCTAGGTCTCCAATCACTTAGTTTATGTCTCTAAATGTTCAATTTATGACCAATAGCAACTAACCAACGCCTTTAAATGATAACTAAGCGATAATATTCATAACTCATCAAGTTTAAAAGTTTCATTAATATTTTAGGGTTTCTAATTCAATTTCAACATTAAAGACCCATAAGGATGATTTTAATAATGAAAGGGGAAAGGAATGATAGAATTAAAGTAATGGAACTTACCTCACAAGATTGTCTTGCCCTAGCTTGATAATTCTCTCTAAGTGTTTTGTTGAGAAGTGTGTTGGGGTGTTATGAATGAGAAAATAAAACTAAGGCATTTGAAACCCGGATTTTTCCTCCCGTCGATCGCTGCAGCGGTGCCTATGCCGCTGCAGCAGTCCCGCTATAGCAGTCAAGTGACCGCTATAGCGATCCCCAACTTTCTCTCCTGACCGCTATGGTGGTCGGTTCACCGCTGTAGCGGTAACGCCATAGCGGTCCACCTTCTGCCACAACGGCCACCAAAGAAATGGTTAGCCGCTGAAGCGGTCGAGGCACCGCTATATAGCGGTACCGCCGCAGCGGTAATCCCACCGCTGCCGCAGTCCAATTTGGGCAGTGAGGTCGGTTTCTGTCAATTTTCCCCTATTACTAACATTTCATCCAAGGCCTCAAAACACAATACAAAACATGCATACATAAAAAAAGACGCCCTACGAATCCACCCACGGCCTCGGAATTCTGAATGAAGTCCTAAATTTCCATAGCGACCAGAAGGGTCGTTACACCATATACCAATTAAGAAACCGTTCGTCCCCGAAAGGACAAGAATGAGAATCTAGGGAGGAGTACTTGATTCGGCGAAAAGCTAAGGGTATTTACTATGCATATCCGCCTCTGTTTCCCAAGTGGCTTCTTCCACTGGTCGATTCTTCCAATGAACCTTTACAAGGGCTATTTCCTTAGACCTCAACTTGCGGACATCCTTGTCTAAGATAGCAATGGGCTCGTCCTCATATGACAGATTTTCATCTAACAACACTGAAGCCCAACGAATCATATGGGAACCATCACTGTGGTACCTCTTCAACATCGATACATGCAACACCGAATGAATGCCCGATAGCCCCGGAGGTAAAGCCAACTTGTAAGCCACCTCCCCTACACGTTTGAGAATCTCAAACGGACCAATGAACCTCGGGCTAAGCTTGCCCTTTTTCCCAAACCTCATCACACTGTTCATGGGTGAGACTTTCAATAGCACTTGCTCCCCTTCCTCAAACTAAAGATCTCGGACCTTGCGGTCCGCATACTCTTTCTACCTATTCTGGGCTGCCAACAGCTTGGCTTGAATCACCTTCACCTTCTCTAGGGACACTCTTAGAAGATTAGTGCCTCAAGGCCTCACCTCAAACGCATTGAACCACCCAATAGGAGACCTGCACCTCCACCCATACAATGCCTCAAACGGAGCCATATAAATACTCGAGTGATAGCTATTATTGTAGGCAAATTTTGCTAAGGGCAAGAACTAATCTCAATGCCCACTGAAATCTATCACGCACGCACGCAAAATATCCTCCAGAACCTGATTACTCCGCTCAGACTGCCCGTCAGTCTGAGGATGGAAAGCGGTGCTAAGATCTAACCTCATACCTAACTCCTTATGCAAACACTCCCAAAACCTGGATGTGAACGTGGTGCCCCTGTCGAGCACGAAAGAGATAGGAACCCCGTGGAGTATAAGTACCTCCCGAATGTAAACCTTAGCCAACTTCTCTGCATCATAAGTTATCTTCACTAGAATAAAGTGGGCAGACTTAGTCAACCTCTCAACAATAACCCAGATGGAGTCAAACTTCCCTAACGTCTTCAGAAGACCCACTATGAAATCCATGGCTATTCTTTCCCACTTCCATTCTGGAATGGGCATCCCACTTCCATTCTGGAATGGGCATTCTCTGCAATGTACCCCCAGATTACTGATGTTCATACTTCACCTGTTGGCAATTTAAGCACTACGCAACGAAATCCACAATATCCCGCTTCATCCTAGTCCACCGGTAATGTTGCCTCAAATCACGATACATCTTAGTGACACTATGGTGGATAGAATACTTCGAACTATGAGCCTCTGTCAGAATGGTCTTAATCAAGTCACCCACACGTGGCACACACACTCACCCTTTGATTCGCAGCACGCCCTCCTCGTCAATCACAGCCTTCTTGGCCTCACCACGCAACATATTATCTCGTATTTTACATAGCTTAGCATCTTCGAACTACTTAGCCTTAATTTGCTCTAAAAATGATGACCGAGCCTCAACACAAGCCAACACCTTTCCTGTGTTAGAGATATCCAGTCTCACAAGACTGTTAGCCAGAGTGTACACCTCTCTAGCCAATGGAAGCTCAGAAGAAATTAAACGAGCCAGACTCCGTATACTAGACAAATTCCGGCTCCATACATCAGCTACCAGATTCGCCTTACCAGGGTGATACAAAATGGTGATGTCATAGTCCTTCAGCTGTTCCATCAACCTCTGCTATTCATAGTTTAGATCTTTCTGAGTGAACACATGTTGCAAATTGCGATGGTCTGTGTACACTTTGCAATGGACACCATACAAGTACTGTCTCTATATTTTTAATGCAAATACCACCGATGCCAACTCAAGATCATGAGTAGGATAGTTCTTCTCATGCACCTCCAACTGTCGAGAAGCATAAGCAATCACCTTCTTTTTCTGCTTCAAAATAGCACCCAAACCAAAACGTGAAGTGTCACAATAAACAACAAAATCTTTGCTCTCAACGGGCAATGCCAGAATCGGCGCGATAGTCAACAATATTTTGAGCTTTTGAAACTCTCCTCACACTCGTCGGACCACTGAAATGGTGCCTCCTTTTGAGTCAAACGGGTCATATGAGAAGCAATAGAAGCAAACCCTTTCACAAACCGACGATAATAGCTAGCCAGACCCACAAAACTATAGATCTCAGTCACTGTTGTGGGCCTAGCCCATTCCTTGACTGCCTGAATTTTCAGAGGATCCACCATAATACCCTCTTTCGAAATCACATGCCCTAAGAAAGACACAGAAGACAACCAAAATTCACACTTGGAGAATTTAGCATACAATTCCTTCTCCTGCAACACTCCAAGAGCAATTCTCAAATGTTTCTCATGCTCTTCCTTACTCCTAGAGTACACCAGGATATCATCAACAAACACTATAACGAATGAGTCTAGGTAGGGCTTGAACACACTGATCATCAAATCTATGAACGCAGCTATGGCATTTTGTAAGCCCAAAAGACATAAGCAAAAATTTGTAGTGCTCATACCTGGTCCGAAAAGCAGTTTTTGGAACATCCTCTGCCCGAATCTTCAACTGATGGTACCCTGACCTTAGGTCAATTTTCGAGAACACAGAAGCTCCCTGTAACTGATCAAACAAGTAATCAATACGAGGGATGGGATACTTGTTTCGGACAATTACCTTATTCAACTATCGGTAATCAATACACATACACATAGACCCATTCTTCTTCTTAACAAACAACACCGGAGTACCCCACGGAGAGGCACTCGGGTGAATAAACCCCTTACTCAAAAGATCTTGCAACTGCTCTTTCAGTTCCCTGAGTCCTGCTGGTGTCATCCTATAAGGTGGAATAAAGATAGGATGAGTCCCTGGGTCTAAGTCAATCCTGAAGTCAATATCACGATCTGGTGGCATACCAGGCAAGTCCGCGGGGAACATATCCGCAAACTCGCATACCACTGGAACCGAATCAAGGGATGGAGTATTTGCACTGGTATCACAGATATGTGCCAAATGTAAACACCCCTTCTCTACCAGCTTCCTAGCACGAACAAAGGATATTACTTTCTTAGAGAGGGGACTAAGGTTACCCTTTCACTCGAGTCTAGGTGCCCCGGGCATGGCTAGTGTAACAGTCTTAGAGTGGCAATCAAGTATAGCATAATGCGGGGACAACCAACTCATACCCAAGATAACATCGAAATCTACCATGTCTAAAATCATCAAATCCGCCCAAGTACTATACCCCATAAAAGAAATTACACATGCAAGGTAGACGCTATCCACTACCACAGAATCCCCAACAGGAGTAGACACAAAATTAGAGGTATCAAGAGTATCACACATCATATCCAGACCCATAGAAAAATAGGTATATACATAGGAAAAGGTAGAAGCCGGATCAAATAAAACAGAAGCCATTCGGTCATAAACGGAGATAGTACCTGTGATAACTGCATCAGAGGCCTCAGCCTCGGGTCTACCTAGGAAGGCGTACAAATGATCGGGCCTCTCTATCGCCTGCATACCCCCGCGATTACTATTACTAGTCTGAGCCCCGCCCCTGCCGGGCTGCTGTCCGCCTCTACCTGCCTGAGAACCACCTCGGTTAGGCTGGGCACCACCGTTACCCGCGGTGTGGCCGCCCGCCTTACCGGTGCGTGATCCTTAACCCTTCGATCCGGTGCATATGGAGCTTGGCGAGCCTGATACTGAGCCCCCTGCCCACTCTGTCTAAGTCTGGGGAAATATCTGTAAATATTCCTTATTTCACAATACTCGAAGCAAGCACGGTCCAGCGCAGGCCACTGAACAGATGCCGATGAAGAAGTGTAGCCCCCATGCTGACCGGAAGCCTAATAATTTGCTCCTGATAGGCCCCCAGCTGACACTTGTATCGCGGACTGAACCAGACGTCCTGAATAAACCTGTGAACTCTGACCCCTCGAGAAAAAGTTGTTGAACATCCCACCCTTACGGGCCTTCTTCTCTACATGTTTCGCCTGACTCTCCTGCCTAATACTCTCAATAGTACGGACGGGCTCCACTACCTCCTAAAATAAAGCCCCAGTGGCTACAAGCTGAAGAGCCGATAACTGAAGCCCAGTGTTCAACCCTTTCACAAACTGTCGTGTCCTCTCCCCCTCAGTGGGCAGCAACTAAATAGCATAACAGGATAGGGAGTGGAAACGGGACTCATACACAGCAACCGACGAGTTTCCCTGATCAATAGTAGAAAACTCATCCATCCTTCGGTCCCTCAGAGTACGCGGGACGTACTTGTCCAAAAACACAAAGCACAACTGGACCCAAGTCAACAGAGGAGACCCAGCTGGTCTACACTCCACATAAGCCCTCCACCAAATGTTGGCATCACCCAAGAACTGGAACGTCACAAACTCTACCCCGTACTTATCCACGGCCCCCATCTTATGAAGCCGCTCGTGACAGTCGATGATGAACTCATATGTGTCCTCTGATTCTGTGCCATAACACACAGAAGGCTTTATTTTTATGAACCTCCAAAACTGATTATGATCCTCACCAGTCATCACTGGCCCTGCAAAAAGCCTCGGGAAGGCCTCAAAATTCGGAACCTCGTCCAAGCGAGGCCTCACCGCTGCCACGTGTTGAACCCCCGAAGTCTATGCTCTGTTCGGATCTGGAGCCACTACCCTTGCGTCCCTACCTGCGTGACCTACTGGTATAGCTCCGGTCTATACTAACCCACACAACAGATTCAACATTTGTGCCATCGCGTCTGGTACACCCTGGGCAGTTGTAGCTCCTGGTGGAACTGGTACTGCTGCGGGCTGGGCTGGTGCAGCTGCAACTCCCGCTACCTCGTTAGGGACCACTGAGGACATGGGGTCAACCACTGGGACGTCACCCCCAGCTGGGGTCGTCCCTCTGCCAACTCCTCTGCCTCCTCATCTTCCTCTAGCTGCTGCCATACGTGTTCTCGCCATCTGCGAGAGAATGAAAGATAGTCAGATACCAATTTGAATCAACAGATACCAATTGGAATCAAGTAGCACGAAAGAAGAAAGAAAAGAGAGTTTTCCTAGTGTCCGGCAACCTCTCGAAGATAAGTATAAACGTCTCTGTACCGATCTATAAGACTCTGCTAGACATGTCCTGGTACGATGAGATCGACGAACCTAAAGCTCTGATACCAACTTTGTCACGACCCAACCCGCTATGACTGGCATCTAACTAAATCCTAGTGGGCGAACCAACAGATAAGATCTCTATTCATTCCAGTCTGATTTTATATTAAACAAGTCAAACAATTATACTCATTAACGCATCAAATAAATTGGGTAAGTCATGCAATAAAATACTAAAACAAGTACGGAAGTCTAACTATTACCAATTCCCTAAAATTCGAAAGTCATCGTACAGGACTCTAAGCCAAAAACACGTCTAAGAACTGAAATCTATCTAATGAATATCCATAATGTCCAGAATAAGAAAAGACATCATAAGTAGAAGATCTTCGGGCGGCCTGGCATGAGAAGGAGCTCACCCCAAAATCTATCAGCAAATATCCTCCACGCTAGATGTGAGGACGAGTAGTGGTCTCTATATCAAAATCTGCACTCAAAGAATGCAGTAAGGTAGTATCAGTACAAACACTATGTACCGGTAAGCATCATAGGCCGACTAAGATTAGTATCATGCATATCTTATGAAATCACTAAAATAAACAAGTTAGTCAATTATACACGAATATCAATACATCACACCAAGTCAAACACAGACGAACACAACAAATCACCGAATTGCCAAGAATCACAAACACATTAACTACAACGGAGATAAAAGTACACTATACCCCCACTTGTTGTACACACATGCTATCTGATGTCATAGCTCAGTAGTCATGACCTGCAGTCCTATGGTGTCGATGTACCACTCATTCCGGAACACTCCTCGGACCCGAGCACAACCTCCGCTCCGAAATGAACCTCGGAAGCGGGATATAACAATAAACCTCTCGTTTCTAGAACTAACCTCGGACCACGAGCCCATAAGCTAGGCCACATATGTGCCTTGTCATACCTTTTACAGAACAGTGTTTCTTACCTTCTCAATATCCATATTCTCCTCATCATTTCATGCCACAATACCCTCGAGAAGACTATATCAACTTCTCCTCACAATACAACCACTACAGATTAAATCACACAGGAATAATGGCATGAAGCCTACACAACATTCAATCACAACACATAGGAGCTCAACCATACAATATCATGTAATGAATACTAGACATGCTTTCTCCTAATGAAATCACAAACATATATCCAAATAACTAAAGTCTAACTCAAGTAAACTTTATCCTACGTCAAAGCAGAGCTGGAACAATGCAAGTCACTGTGCTACAGCCTTTCCTTTCCTCAAAGCCTCAGAACGCTCCCAGTCTAGAAATAGAAGGCTCAACGAGTCATAATACTCAATCACAAGTTCCAACGCAAAAATACCCTTCCCTTACCCCATTCCAAGGGGTGGATGATTTTCTAGGTGATAAACAACCTATCTTGACCCTTAGTAATCATTACTCATCACTTTATAACAACATTCTATCAATATTCCCATTACAAGCAGTTTTCCATGGCAAGACACCATTTTTATAGAACCCTAGGTCTTTAATCACTTAGTTTATGCCTCTAAATGTTCAATTTATGACAAATAGCAACTAACCAACGCATTTAGATGATAAGTAAGTGATAATAATCATAACCTATCAAGTTTAGAAGTTTCATTAATATTCTAGGGTTTCTAATTCAATTTCAACATTAAAGACCCATGAGGATGGTTATAATAATGAAAGGGGAAAGGAGTGATAGAATGAAAGCAATGAAACTTACCTCACAAGATTGTCTTGCCCTAGCCTGAAAATTCTCTCTAAGTGTTTGTCGAGAAGTGTGTTGGGGTGTTATGAGTGAGAAAATAAAACTAAGGCATTTAAAACCCGAATTCTGCCTCCCATTGACCGTTGCGGCGGTCTCTACGCCGGTACAGCGGTCCCTCTATAGCGGTCCCCAACTTTCTCGCCTGACCGCTATGGCGGTTGATTCACCACTATAGCGGTACCGCCATAGCGGTCCACCTTCCGCCACAGCGGCCACCAAATAAATGGTTGGCCACTGGAAGCTGTCGAGGCACCGCTATAACGGTACCGCTGCAGCGGTTATCCCATCGCTGCAGCGGTCCAATTTGGGCAGTGAGGTCGGTTTCTGTCCAGCTTTCCCCCCTATCACCCCACATTTCATCCAAGACCTCAAAACACAATACGAAACATACATACATACATACAAAAAGACGCCCTACGAATCCACTCGCGGCCTCGAAATTCCCAATGGAGTTCTAAATTTACATAGGGTCGTTACATAGGGCTTGGGGAATGTAAAAAGTGGAAAAAGAACTGAACATGACGTATTTTATACTTAAATGTGTCGAGAAATTATACAATCAACTTATACGGTCCATATAAAGTTATACATCCCGTATAACTTGGTCGTATTTGACCATGATCAAAATCCTAGAAATTGAAATTTCCCAATTGAGTTCCACGAACTGATATATGGTTCGTATAACTTTATACGATCCGTCTAGAAGCATTTCACAAATTTAGCAGAAACTAGAATTTTTCCTCCTGCGTAACACGGACTGGTTATACGGGCCGTAAAATAATATACGATCCGTATAATTGGTTGTATTAATGGAACTTTGCTGAACTGAGACAAATTTATTTCCCACACTTCTCATCTAGTCTTCTAAGTCTCAAATCAGAAACGTAACCTAGTTAAAAGGTACGAGGTGTTACAATATCTCCCCCTTGGGATCATTCATCCTCGAATGATGGGTCATGGTTAAGAATGGAACTAGGCATGGCTTGAATACATGAACGTGAAGGAAACATGACATGGAGCATGAAGACTAATTGACATGGCATGGTTACATGGGAACATGGATATAGAGACGTGAAACATGGACACTGGATACATGGGTATGAAACATGAGACATGGCATGACATGAACTATGGAAGGTTACCTTGAGCATTTCTGCTTGTTCTTCAAACAATTATGGATACTTGAATTTCATATATTCTTTGGCTTCCAATATAGCTTTCTCAACTTTCTGGCTTCTCCATAACACTTTTACTGATACAACTTCCTTCGTCCTTAACTTACGAACCTGATGATCAAGAATAGCTACAGGAATCTCCTCATAGGTTAGGCCATCCTTAACCGTTATAGAATCAGCAAGAAACACTGACGACAGGTCTCCTACACACTTTCTCAACATGGATACATGAAACACTGGATGTACAGCAGCCAACTCTAGGGGCAACTTAAGTTCATAAGCTACTTGATCGACCTTTCGCAGGATTCTATAAGGTCCAATATATCTAAGACTGAGTTTTCCCTTTTTTGTCAAATCTCATAACACCCTTCACAGGTAAAACCTTAAAGAACACCCAATCATTAATTTGAAATTCTAAGTCCCTTCGCCTCACATCTGTGTGACTTCTGGCGACTCTGAGCCATCTTCAAACGTTATTGAATTAACTTGACTTTCTCCATAGCCTGATAGACCAAATCTGGTCCCAATATCTCTACTTCACCAACTTCAAACCAACCAATTAGTGATCTACATCTGTGTTGTTGTTATTATAAGCAAACTCAGGGAGAGGTAAGTGATCATACCAACTACCTTTGAAATCCAGGACACATGTGCTCAATATGTCCTCAAGAGTCTGAATAATACGCTATTCCTGACCATCTGTCTGTGGATGAAACGTTGTGTTGAGGTTCACCTTAGTACCCAATTCTTTCTGAAAGGATTTCTAGAAGTTTCCTGTGAATTGAGCACCACGATCTGAGATAATATACACTGGGGTCCCATGCAATTTGATAACTTCGTTAACATACAACTTGGCGTAGTCTTCTGCTGAATCTATGATCTTGACTGGCAAAAAGTGCGCCAACTTACTGAGTTGGTCAACGATCACACAAATAGAGTCATGCCTCTTAACTGAACGAGGTAGTCCTGATACAAAGTTCATATTGATCATTTCCTATTTCCAAATAGGAATATCAATATTCTGAGGAAAACCACTAGGCCTTCGATGTTCGGCTTTAACTTGCTGACAGTTTGGACACTTAGCAATAAAATCTGCTACATTCCTCTTCATATCATTCCACCAATAAATCTCTTTAAGATCATGATATATCTTGGTGGAACCTGGGTGAATGGAATACCTAGAGTTGTGAGCCTCTGACATGATTCGCTCTCTAAGCCCATCTACATCTGGAACACATAATCTGCCTCGGTAGCTCAAGGTACCATCATCTCCCCCTTGTTCGAAAGTCGTTGTCTTATGCTTGTGAATACCCTCTTTCAGCTGCAACAAGAAGGGATCACTAAACTGTTTCTCTTTGACTTCAACAACTAAGAAGGAAAGAGTTCTATTCTGAACGACCATGCCGCCATCCTCGGAGTCCAAAGGTCAAACTCCAAGACTGGAAAAACGGTGAACTTCCCTAGTCATAACTCTTTTATCTGAATCAACATGAGCTAAACCTCCCATGGAACGCCGACTAAGAGTATCGGCTACTACATTCGCTCTCTCTGGATGACAGAGAATATCCACATCATAATCCTTAAGAAATTTGAGCCACCTTCTCTATCTAAGGTTCAATTCACGCTGCTTGAAAATATACTGCAGGATTTTGTGATTAATGAAAAATATACATGAACTCCATATAAATAATGACGCCACATTTTAACTGCAAAAACCACGGCTGCCAATTCTTAGTCATGAGTCGGGTAATTCTTTTCATGAGCCTTGAGCTGACGAGATGCATAAGCTACAACCTTACCATGTTGCATTAAGACACATTCGAGACCAATTCTCGAGGCATCACAATAAACTACGAACCCTTCGGTTCCCTCTGGCAGCGTCAAATCTGGAGCAAAGGTTAATCTCTTCTTCAACTCTTCAAAGCTTCGCTCACATGCATCTGAACATTGAAACTTAACCTTTTTCTGAGTCAACTTAGTCAACGGAGCAGAAATAGAGGAAAATCCTTCTATGAAACGTCTATAATAGCCTGCCAGACCCAAGAAACTATAGAAAAAACTGAGGTGGGTCTGGTCCAATTCCTTGCGGCATCAATCTTTTGAGAATCAACTTTAACACCTTCACTTGAGATCACATGGCCTAAGAATGCCACTGATTTAAGCCAAAACTCACACTTTGAGAATTTTGCAAAGAGTTCGTAATCTTTAAGAGTCTGCAACACTATTCTAAGATGTTCTGCATGATCGGCCTCACTACAAAAATACACTAAAATATCATCAATGAAGACAATGACGAATAGATCAAGGTAAGGCTAGAAGACCCTATTCATAAAGCCCATGAAAGATGCTAGAACATTTGACCATAACGGGTTTTGAAAGCGGTCTTCGGAATATCAACTTCCTTAACCTTTAACTGATGGTAGCCGGATCTGAGGTCAATCTTGGAATAACATTAGGCACCCTGAAGTTGATCAAATAAGTCATCTATTCTGGGAAGAGGGTACCTGTTCCTAATGGTGACTTTGTTCAACTGGTGGTAGTCAATGCACATGCATAAGGAACCGTCTTTCTTTCAGACAAATAAGACTAACGCACCCCTAGGTGAAACACTGGGCCTAATAAATCCTTTGTCAGGAAGATCTTTCAACTGGACTTTTAACTCTGTTGGAGCCATTTTGTATGGCGGAATAGATATCGGCTGAGTAACGGGAAGTAGATCAATTCCAAAGTCAATCTTCCTATCGGGGGAAACCCTGGAAGATCTTCTAGGAAGACTTCTGAAAACTCATTTATAACTGGGATGAACTGGAGAGTTAGAGTCTGGGCATCTGAATCCTTGACTCGAACTAAGTGGGAGATATAACCCTTGGAAGTTATTTTTCTGGCTTTTAAATAGGAGATAAACCTACCCCTGTGTACTACTGAATTACCCTTCCACTCTATAACTGGCTCATTAGGAAACTTGAATTTCACTACACTGGTTCTACAACATACTTTGGCAAAACATGAAGCCAACCAATCCATACCCATGATTACATCAAAGTCTACCATCTCTAACTCAGCTAATTCAGCTATTATTCTGTGGTGATAGACTAAAACTGGGCAACCCTTATAAATACATCTAGACTAATTCCCTAATTGGGGTGGACACCTCAATGGGTTCTTGCAACTTTTCTGGTTCAATCCTAAATTTCTAAGCAACAAATGGAGTTACATAAGATAAGGTGGATCCTGGGCCAATAAGGGCATAGACATCAAAAGTGAAAACTATTAGTGTACCTGTGACAACATTTATATGAGCTTCTGTATCCTGATGACCTGTCAACGCATGCAAACGGTTTCGTCCTCCATCTGCGTTTCAAGACTTAGCTGCATAGGGCCCCCGCTAGGCCTGATTGTTACGAGGAGCTGTGAAATTTGTAGACTGCACCATGTTACCTCCGGTACCTTGCCTAGCTGATGGACAATCCCGCTGAATATGGCCCTTCTGGCCACAACCATAGCACGCATCCGTACCCATACGACACTTACCTGGGTGTCTCTTACCACACTTGTTGCAACTCAAAATATCATATGTCTTCTACCCCACACTAGCCTGAGAATAAGAACTTGATGATCTGAAACTCTGCCTCTTATCATTTTGGAACTATGAGAATAGGGCACTTGTAGTGGATGGAGCAGGTACTGACCTGTTCTTAAAGAATTTCTCATTCCCATTACCGCTGGACTGTCCGTTAGACTTGACCCTCTTGTTGAACTCCTTTTCTTTCTCTTTCTACAAGGCTTCCTTCTCCTTTAGCCTTGTCTCATTCCCCTGTATGAAAGCAACCATCGTGGAGATAGTCATCTCCCTGTTTTGTGAAGCAATATTGGCCCCATCGTACCAGCGGGGATTAAGACCATAAACAAACCTCCTCACTCTTGCCCTCATGTTCGGTATCATAAGTGGAGCATGCTTAGCCAGACTAACAAACTCCAATTAGTAGTCCTGAACTAACCTGCCATTCTGCTTAAGCTTCAGGAATTGCTCAGCCTTAGCTTCTCCGACTTCTATTAGCATGAAGTGGTCTAGGAATGCACTTGCAAATTCGCCCCATGTAAAATTAGGCGTATCCTCTCCTCGAGACAACTCCCCAGATTCATACCAACTATTAGCAATGTCCTGCAGCTGACGAGCTCTAAAGTAGTTGCCTCAGTCTCTGTGACAGTCATAATCCTAAAGATTTTCTGGAGGGCATCAATGTATTCCTAAGGGTCTTCGTCTTTCTTTGTCCCCGTGAAGACTGGGGGATTCATCCTGAAAAAGTCCTTAGTCTTAAAACAACTCTCCATTATTCCCTGAACTTGACCCAGATTCTTGAAATTGGGCCTGAGCTGCTACTAACTAGGCGAGCATGTTAATAGCACTTCTAACATCAGTATCATTAGTTCCGGGTGGAGGAACTGGAGTCTCTATCGGAGTAGTAGTCATTGGTGGTGTAGTCTCTGGTAGAAGTGCCTGATACGAAGTGGCTCAGTTAGCCTCTATCCTTGTAGCATTAGCAGTTGCCCTTCGATTGTTAGAAGTCTTCCTTTTTGTAGGCATGATTCTGAAAATACGTACACATACGAATTAGAAAGGCATCCTGAGAGTACTGCTTTAACTGCACGATCTAAAGTATGAAAGAAGTGAGACAATCCTAAATTTCATGGTGGACAACTGTTTATATGTGCGGGGCTCTCAGACCAATAAAAGTGATCCTAATAGATACGATTTCATAGACTCCTTAAGACATTTGAACCTGAGGCTCTGATACCAAGCTTTGTTACGCCCCGAACCATGGCTTAGGCGAACCACGGCACTCGGTACATTACTGTATATGACCAAGCAAACCACATGGCTTGCTGAATCATCATGAGGCATATCATTAAAGGAATATAACGTGCATGCAAGATGAGCATTTATAAAACATAATAAGTCATAATACTTAATAAAAATACTTCATTAAACATGGGTGCGGAAATAACATCAATGTGCCAAAGATGGTTATATGACTCTGAATGTCTGGCATAACAAAACTGACTAGTCTAGCCTATGAAACCTCTATCATAAGTCTGAAATGAAAATCATACTTGCAGGGACAAGCCCCCACCATACCTTTAACCATAACTACTATTGGATAAATGACTGACTAAACCCCGAAGGAGATGGGGCTCACCAATAGGCTGATACGAGCAAGTCCTACTGAGCAGATGCGTCGTCCTGTAAATTCGTACCTGCATCGTGAAATGCAGGCTCCGGGGCAATAAAAAGGTATGTCAGCAAGTTGAATTTATTGGTATGTAAAGCAACTGAATGAAATAATATGGGACATGGAAATAATATCATAAAAACTAAAACTGAAACTGAAGCCTGATCATGAGCAAGAATGCATATAGATATAACATGAGTAAAACATTATAAGTAGGGAGAGCATAAATATAACCACCAACATGGTTCTGGTACTTGCACCATACCAGCAGAGCTCATATACCTTGCCAGGGATATGTGATATAAACATAACATGAAAGGATCCAATCATTATTAAGGAATCATCCTAAACATGGGCGGAGCGATCCTCATCCTACAGTGGCTAACGTAGTTTCAGGCTGCTTGAAGCCTTCTCGGTCATATGTGCAACTCCCAAAAACATGAACATGAAAAATAGATGGCAATTGACCATATGGTTTTCATAAATAATCACTTACATGTATATGTGTCACAACCCGACTAGGGGCCGCAACGGGTACCCGGGGCTAACCACCAAGCATCCCTCATTCTACTGCTTATCACACTCATTTAATGCTCGTTTATCGATATCATACTCAACTTTTGAGAAAATCGCCCGTCATTTGGAAACATAAATACTTTTATATGCACAAGACTTTTGGTCATTGAAATAGTACATACATATATATATACACGTGGTAGCAACCTCGTAAGACCATACCACCCACACTACGTATCTATGAGCCTTTACTAGAGTACTAGACATATGGACGGGACAGGACCCCGTCGTGCCCAAAACATACATGTACAAAAAAGAAGTAACTATAAGCACCTCCGGAACAATGGAGTGCTCTTTACAGCTAACAGCTCCTACGAGTCTGGAGAAAGATCACCTCCCTGTCTACCTGTGGGCATGAATACAGCGTCCAAAGAAAACAGACGTCAGTATGAACATTGTAAAGAGTATGAGAGGCATAAGCAATAATATCACATCAATGAAATAAAGGAAACATCAATAAGGGACATCTATATCTCACTGTCACATAGAAAAGGAGTGATGCATACTAGCTTAATCATAATCATCATCACATCATATATGCATAACTATATAAGCTGCCCGTCCATATCGGATCGGTGTGAAAACCATAATCCTGCGTCCAGGCCTCCCGCGTCTAGGGTATCATCTCATACCGCCCACTAGTGATGTCTGCCCATGCCATTTGGCCATGGTGTATAGCTGCCCGCCTTAGTAGTGACTGCCCGGCCAAATAGGCGTCAAGCAAGCGTGAGAGAAGCGGAGCACGAACCTACCGCTTCCCCCGACCGACTAAAATACAACAGTCGCGACCTACTTTGATTCAAAAGAAAGGCACTCCCG